>NW_017893536.1:18553-59698 GCF_001540865.1 Ananas comosus
GGTTCCGTTATTCTATATATAGGTCCTCTTGTTTCTCCCATCTGAGACGATTGATATTCGAATTAATTCAATATTCCATTATTCTCTCTCTTCTTCCTCTCTGGGATTTCCACCTACGTTCCCGGGATTTTGGAGTGTGGACATAGAAGAGGACTCTGGTAGCCCTCTTCGATCGGCATCCGTCGCATCAGATCCACATCCGATCCGTGGCGTAAGGCGTACGCGAAGGAGAAGGCGAGAAACGTGGGAGATCCAGAAGCATCGAGACAAGGACGATCCAAGAAGGCTTGTAAAACAAGCAATCCGATCCGATTCGGGTTCCCGGATACGTTGGCTATCCGGTTTGTAAGTTTCCGCTGCCCTATTATTTCCAACAATTGGTATCAGAGCATGTATGCTTGTTTTCGCCTTGTGATCATGCATGCGATATTTTTTTTTTGGATTGCATGTTTCCTTGATCATTTTTTTTCTGTAGATCGGTTCTACAAAAGTTTTTGGATGGTTTCTATGTGAAACCGTTTAATAATAATAATAAAATTAAAATTAAATTAGTTTTAATTTTATTTTAAATTGATCAAGGTCCTTTTTTTTTTTATACTTCGTGCATTTATTTATTTTTTTATATACATGTGCTGTATCTATCTTATTCAAAAAAAAAAAAAATCCCTGCGAGCAAGACGCCAGAATGCACCGAGGCGCATGGCCCGGCCTGCCGCACGCACAGGAGTGCGGCCCGACCCGCTTCGGCAGACCGTCGCACCGCGCAGGCTCGGCCTACTGCGTGGGCGGGCTACGGCGCGCACCCGCGGGCACTGCGCGGGCTCGGCCCGCTGCGGGAGCAGGGCGCAGCCCGCCCACATCGCGCGGGCCTGGCCCGCGGGGGACGCGGGCGCGACCTCGCCGCGGCTTGCTGCGACGCGCACCCGCACCAACTGCCGTGGCTCGGCTGCTGCGGCCGCGGGGCTGCGGGCACGGGGCCCGCTGCGGGAGCGGGGCCCGCTGCGGGAGCGGGGCAGCCCGCCCACACCGCGCGGGCCCGGCCCAAGGCAGACGCATGCGCGACCCTGCCGCGACCCGCTGCGGCACGTACCCGGCCCGCTGCGGCGCAGCCTGCACCCGAGTGCACCAGCGCGGGCCTGCACTCGCCGGCCCGGCCCGCTGCGCGTGCGGACAGCACCCGTGAGAGCCGCGTAGGTCCGGCCTGCTGCAGGCGCGGGCCAGCACCGGTGCCACCACGTGGGCCCCGCCCGCTTCGGCGCCCACCTGCAGGCCCGGCGTGGACCCGGTCCAGCGACAGTAAGAGGGAGCAAACCTTTTTTTTTTTGGCTAATGTGCCCGGCACGGCCCGGCTCGCAGCACAGTTTTTTTTAATAAATATTTTTTTGCGTAATATTTTTTTGGATACACACACACACACACACACATATATATATTCCAATTATGGTGGCTTCTAGTTTTTTAACTCTTGGATCAGCCCCTTTGACTATTTCTAACCCTTGGATTAATATTATAAGTTGTTTTCGATGATAGGAAATCCGATTCGACGATTGATCTAAGGGCAAAAAAGTCGGAAGCACCAACTCTTATATGTTTCCGAAAGCATAGTAGCTCTACACTATATACACACACATATGTGTGTGTGTATACACAGAGTAGGGCTACTATACTCTTATGAGTATAGAGTCCTTCGTACTCATAAGTTGTTTTAGATGATGGAGCTTCCGAATTGACAATCCACTCCGTTAAATATAATCTAGAGTATTTGAAACTTCTAGAAAATAAATTTCGTAATTTTTCAAAATCATAATAAAGTCCATCAAGCGGGCATAAAATGAACGGTTTAAATCGAACGACGTCCTAAAAATAAATGATTGGATCCTTCAATTTAAGATCCGAGTTATTGATCTTTATCTAGGTAGTGAATAAAATTTTCTATCAAAAATTCAACCGATTCCGATTCTTTTATACTGTTAAACTAGCAAATATCCTATACCGGCCGTTAAAAATTGTCAATTTTGTGATCTTTTGATCGTAAGGTAAATGATGTCGAAAAATTATAAAATTTGATTTCTAGAAGTTTTAAATGCTCTAGATAACGTTTAACGGTATGAATCGTCGATTCGGAAGCTCTATCATTAAAAACGACTTATGAGTATAAGGGTGATCATACTTATAAGAATATAATAGTCGGATTCTCTCTCTCTCTCTCTCTCTATAAATAGTTATATATATATATAGTTGGGCTAGAATACTATTAATAATATTTGCCCCCTTGTGCTATTAAGTTTTTAGTCTTTGAATTAATTTTTTTGATTATTTTTAACTATCGGATTAAATATTATAATCCAGTGGGAGACCACTCAGCCCTAAAGAATTAATATTATCCTTATCCTATAATTTTTCACCCAATAATTAAAAACTTGATAACAAAATGAGCCAAATACTATTAATAGTATTCCAGCCCAATATTAATTTTTAATTAATATATATATATATATATATATATATATATACATATATATATACTATCAATATCAATATATATATTAATTGACAAAAACGTATTTCTAAATGCAGGTTATTTATAAATTTAAATGAGTATTTATAAAGTTATAAATGATTTTCTAGTCAACTAAATATTTTAAGATTGTAATGGCAATAGGGATAAAGTTGAAATTTTATTTATCATTTATTCAAAATTGATGATAAGCTAACGTAAATGTTATTTTTAAAAATTTCTCTCTTTTGAAATGTTATTTATGATATTTTTATTTTTATAGAAATATTTATAATATTAAACTTATTTGAAAGGACAGTGAAGAAACTTTTCCTAAATTTAACTAGCTAGAATGACATGTAAAAAAGAAAAAAAAAAAAGTTGTCGACACCATTTCGGAACGTAATATAGTTGAGGGGGTCGTTGTACATTCTATTTATGTTAAAATATTATTATATATACCCGTAAAACATGAGACTCGCGGGGAACATTTTCTGATCGCCGCCAGTGTAATCATTCTAAATGATGGTCAATGCAGACTTTCAAAAGCCTATCTCTATCTATCTATCTATCTCTCTCTCTCTCTCTCTCCTCGCTCTTCCCCCCGCACAACTATTATTAAAGACTCATGTAGCCTTATATATACATATATACCGTTCTCTCTCTAAATATATATATATAATATTATACTACTACACGTACGTTTATTATTATAATATAATATCCTAATATCAGTCTCTCTCTATCTGTCTCTCACTTCCTTTTATGAGAAGAGCAAATCCATTGGGTAACGTAGTCGTCCATATGCCACAGACACACACACACGCACACTACAATCACAAGGGCATCAATCAAACGCAACAACCAGGTTAGAGAGAGAGAGAGAGAGAGAGAGAGAGAGAGAGAGAGAGAGAGAGAGCGGGGGGGCATGATAAGTAAAGTGTAATTAAAATCTCGGAAATAGCCAATGCGTTGGTTAGATATTATTTACTGCGACGGTGAAAGGTCTTAGCTGGCATGCAACACTCCCCTTGACAACGATAACAAATAATCGTACGCTTCTCGCGGTGATATAAAAACAGATGTAGCTAGTGAAAACCTTAATTAATTAATAAGTTTTCTGGTGCACATGTAACTATGTAATTTAATGCAGAATTTGTAATGATTATATATGATTAATTACAGTTAATCCTATATTTTTATTTTTTTTTGGGAAATATAATTAGATGGTGCTATATATATATATATATATATATTCTTTGCACATACAGTGATTTATATTTATAGTTATATTTATACGTGTATAGATAATAATAAAATAAAATTAAACATAACAAATTAATAAGTTACAAAAATACGTTTATGTATATTGCGGCGTAGCTAGGCACGTAATCACTACTGGTTGGATACGTACATTAGGAACGTACGTAGGTGGATGGATTAGAGCAGTACGGTATATATGTAGGAATTCGTAGCACTAGCAAATTAAGAAATAAATTATTAAAACAAGCATGCAAACAGTGGGGTGTATATATATATATATATATATATAAAATAGCGTCCGAAAGTCAAACCTATATATGTATTCCTATGTATCTAGATTGTAGAGAGGAGGAATGTGCATGGTGGCTATATAGCTAGCTTAGCTTTAGATGCATGGAATAGTAGTAGTAGCAGTGGCAGCTGTATGATCGATCGGGAGGAGAAGCGTGCGTGAGGTTTAAAGAAGGAAGAGAAAAGGGTGGGGGGTTCTGTTGTTGTTGTCGCCGCTAATAAATGAGGGTGGCGGATTCTATTTGTTTCTTTCTAGCTACATACATGGACGTTATTCAAATGTGAGATGGATCGCGAAGAGACCTCTCTCTCTCTCTCTCTCTCTCTCTCTCTCTCTCTCTTCCATTGCATGCCATCGGGAAACGCGATTAGGCGACAACAAAATCACACCCTTTGTCCCCATGCACCACCAGTCTCCTCCGCCCTCAATTAATTAATTCGCACCGATCGAGTTAAGAGTAACCCCTCACATGCATATAGAATTATAAATAATTATTCTATAAACAAATAAATATTAAGATTTTTTTTAAAATAAAACAGAATAATCCCAATCCCCTCATGTACATGTGTGGCGTGTGCTTGTGTGCATAACGGAAGAGAGAGAGAGAAAGCGAGCCGCTTTACAGTTAGAGGGGAGCTACGGGGTAGGAGGAGAATACCAGTAAAGAAAATAATAATAATAATAATAATAATAATAATAATAAAGATGTCACTTGAGTTAAAATATTATCAGCAGTGAACTGGCTCTATTGCTATTAATTTATTCTCGATGATTGAGACTTTAAATTAGTGATCGGTAGCGTTAAACATTATCTATACTATTATAAATATTTGAAAATTAAATTTCAAATATTTTCGATAGTATTCCTAACGATCAAAGGATGTTCAAAATTTATAACTTTAATAATTAATTGTAACACACTGGACTTTTGCAAATTACAAGGTTCAAGTGTTGGAGTAGAGTTCTGAACTTTTCCAGATATTCTGGAGGGTCATTGACCTTATTCCGACCTATGGTTCCTATCCCGAGAAACGAGGCTTTAGACCTAGCGCCAAAGTCTCCAAAGTGAAGAACTTGGGTTGCCCTCGGATTACACTCTGCACACTGTGTTACCGATGACAGGTCGCTGGTTGTACCGGTACAGAAAGTGTACCAGTACACCTTGATGGTTGTACTGGTACAAATGTGGTGAATTGCCAACCCGAGCCTCGGGTTCGCGCATACGCGGGATTTGTACCGGTACATCTTCCCGTGTACCGGAACACTTTGTTCTGCAAGCTATTTTTGTAGAGGGGTGTTTTTGCAATTGTTGCAACACCTATATAGCTCACCCCAGCCCCCTTTGGAGCTCTTTTGAGCTCAGACCAGAGAAGAAACAAGGCGAGCCCTTTCCCCCTTATTTGATTTCCATTTTTGATGGATTATTATATGTTTTGATCTCCTCTCTCTTACTTTTCCTTACTTTTTGTTCGTTTCCTCCATGGGAGAAGCTTGGATTTCCAGATTGGAGCTTGTTTGAGGTTTGATTTTCAACCCTAACTCACTTGCTAGCTTGAGTTGGTACTTTGGAGAGGTTAGTAAGTTTAACCTACCCTTTAATTCATGTTTTGGAGGGTTTTTGATATTGGAACCCTAGAAATGGGAGTTTAGGGTTTAAAATAGGGATTTTTGAGTTGAGGCTTTTTCATCTTAATTGTTTGACTTAGAACCTTCCTTTAGGTTGGTTTTGAAGGGTTCTTACTCTCTTTGGGAGATTGAGAGGGATTTTCACCATTTTCGGTGAGTTTTCTTCACCTTAGCTTGTGTTGCTTAATGTTTGAGCAAATGATTGTTTGTAACGTTCGTGTATCCCTCCTTTTGTGACCTTTAGGGTATTAGGAGAGTGGTGGACACCTTCGTCGGAGCAAACGAAGGGTTTCGAAAAGTTTCAGTGGGTTTGACTTCACAAAATAAGGGAGAAATATCCCCTACGTGTTTTATCCTCGTCATCGAGATGCATGCATATTCATGCTAGATAGGATTTTTATGAATTTTAGAATACTTAAAATATATGTATTATGTAACGCTAAAATTTAACTCTATATAGTAGAGCTATATGTGTATTAGGCATGCATGTGAAAAGTATTCTATATTTCAAGTTGGAATTATGTCTCCTATGATAAATAGAACTTGAATCGGGTACTCTTGAACTTCTAACTTATGTTTGGACAAAGTGAACAAAAGTGGCATAAAGGGGCACTTGAACTAGTAAACTGTGAAACTGCAACATAGAGACAAAGAAATAGGCCATTGTGACATCGACTATATTCTGTGTTTTAGACACGATGACATAGTGATAGGCCATTGAGACATAGGTTATATTTCATGTTTTAGACATGATGACTTGAGACTTGAGACAGATTTTACGCTTGCTTCCTTTTGTGCTCATTCGCACATGCTTGTGAGGGTCGCTCCCTACAAGCCGGCACTCCGGAGATAGCCATCGCGACATATGCTTGCTCGTGCGGGATTGGGCGCCGAAGTAGATTGCCGTGGGGGAGGCTCATTCCTAGAGTGGGGATGTCGACTACCACGGGGCCATTAGGCACAGCACAGGCCAGACAGCCTACGGGTAGGTCTTACAATATTGCAATTATAAGTAGTTAATATGCCAAGTGGACTTGAACTAGAATAGTAAATAATGACATCTTACTATTTCCGTTGTGGACATTATGTTGGTTGCATACTCATGCTTATTCATGTTAGCATAGCTTTCTTACTTATGCAAATCATGCTAAATAGAGATATCATNCAAACATGACTCGGCCCAACCCAACCCAACCCACGCCACTTCTAATATTAGTTATTAGATAAATACATTAAATAATTAATTCTAAATGAGTTAATTAAGCATAAATAATAAATTAATTAATTACTTAACTATTTAAAAAATAGATAATGACTTAAATACATTAATTAGATTAATTAATAAATTAATATAAAAAATAAAAATTAGATATAAACGCTAACAATGCTTGTTCTCAATAGTATTTTGATGGTTAGATTAGAATAAAGGAATAAAAGTCATTATAATTTTAAAGTAATAATATTTTATCTAATTAATTAATATCATACTATTAATTAAACATAATTTAATAAATTAAAAAATTTATTAGCTATGATTGTTGTAGAAGATAATAAAAAATATACTAATTAATTTAATTATATTAATTAATTATTTAAAATATAACTTAACTTTTTAATTCACTAGTAAATTATTTAATTAGTTAATGATTTGTTGAGAAATTAATTTAATTAGTGACCAATATGAATATTAGTTATTAGATAAATACATTAAATAATTATTTATTAATAAGTTAATTAACCGTAAATAATAAATTACTTAAATTATTTAAAAAATAGATAATGACTTAAATACATTAATTAGATTAATTAATAAGTTAATACAAAAATTAAAATTCGATTTAAATTTTAACTAAGCTTGTTCCCAAGTGGGAATAAGCATGTTCTAGGAAAAGTGAGGAACAGATGTTCACTACAACAAATAGAGCTTCTTCTAATAGTTTTTTTACCAGCAATTAGGCTAACTGCCGCTAAAAGCATATTATACCAGCGCTTTTTATTTTTATTGCAGCAGTTACTAAACCGCTGGTATATATGATGATAATTCTCAAATTTATAAATAATATTGGACCAATGGAACTATATTTTATTAACTTTTTCCATCAATTGGGCCATGGACCAACCTTGGGCAATAAACACTTTCCACATTAGCTCTCCCTATATTTCAAATAACCTCTCTCTCTCTATCTCTCTCTCACCTCGATCTCTATCTCTGAGCTCTTCATGTTCACCTCTCTCTCTCTCTCTCTCTCTCTCTCTCTCTCTCTCTCTTTTCCTTTTTTTCACCACGAGCTTGAGCTCGAGCTGCTAGAGACGAAGAGCCAATGGAGGAGGAAGTGGAAGAGGAGGAGGTGCAGTGCAATCTCACGAGCTACCAACTCCACGATCTCGGAGAGGTGGAGATCCCCGAGAGCATCGAGGAGCTGGACCTCACGGCCAATCGCCTATCCAAGCTCGATCCCCGCGTCGCGCTTCTCTCTCACCTGAAGAAGCTCTCGCTCCGCCAAAACCTCTACAACGATGAGGGGATCAAGCCCCTATCCCGCTGGGATACGATCTCCGGATTGCATGTATGCCCTAATCGCTGAATCTCCTTACACATTTCTTGTTTTGATGATTCGTTGCAGCTTTATGTGATTAGATATGATAACTTCGCAATATTGCATTTATTCACAGCACTGTGTATTCTAGACACCGGGTTGGTTTGGCCACCAACCAAGGGGTGTACGTATCCGGATAGGCTGTCGGTGACGCATGAATAAGTTGGTAGTGTCTGCTCTGTGACAGGTAACACTAGAGGTCTGCGGCATCAGATTGGGTTTGGTTTGGACTATTTACCCTTGAGGCATCCGATCAGTTGAGTTTTTTTGTTACAGTAGTAGTTTCGTTCTTGTTCAGTTATTATCCTGTTTCTATTACTACTGTAGTTGCTCTTATATCACATCATGCTCATATCTGTAGTTCTGTTTCATATCAGTATATATATTTATTTATCTATCTCCTTTGGTTTCCGGTGATTAATTACGGCTTGCCTTCGTGGTTCTGTCGTACCTACTAAGAAACTATGGTTGCGGTTTCTCACCCCCCTTTCCCCCCAAGGTGACTTGGACGAGGAGTTAGATTTTGGGCTCGACGGGAGGACGATCTAGCTAGTCGGCAGTAGCGACCGTCACTCTGGTTATATTTCTTCCCGCATTTAGTAGTTGTTAATAATAAATGGTTCAGTTAGATGTTTGAATGTTTGTGATTTCCGTTATGCATGATTAGAGATTTTGTGGATCACTAGTTTTGGTTTTATGGATATTCAGTTCTCGGATTTGTGTATTTATACATATTTACGCATCGTGGTTTTCTACCCCTATAGGTAGTTGATTTTTAAAATAGAGTTTCCGTGTGGAAAACAGTTTTAAAAAGATTTTCGAATGGTTTCATGAATGAATGAATTAGAGTTTAAAAACAAAAGCTTCCGTGTGGGGAGCACTTTTAAATAGGATGTTTGTTGTATTGTGCATTGCATCATCCAGCGCCCAAGGAGTGCTTAGAGACATGCATCATCTCTAAGAATCGTTAGCTGTATGAAAATACATATCATGAATTGGTTGTTGATTGGTAATGTAGGTTGTGGTTGAGATCCTGTTGTATAGTTGGTACGCCGTGCAAATATAAAGGAGACTCTGTCCGAGTGGACAGAGGAACTTTGTATTTGTGGCGGATCTGTACATCACGTGGGCCAAAAAAAAAAAAAAATTTTGGCACGTCTTCCGCAGCTCTGTTTCAAAATGGTAATGAATTATAAAAAGGCTTTTAAAATCGGTCCCGGGGCATGACATATTAAGATGGTATCAGAGACTGAAACAACTACAACTACATTTACAAGTTTTCTAACTGAACCACTGGTTAGGTTGACCCATAAGAAGACCTAAGGCATATAGGCACGCGAGTGCGGTGCATTGGGTTTGAGTCCCGGTGTGTTTGTATGTCGAATCGATTGGTTCACTTGACGGTGTTTTCTGTTGCAGATGGTTCGTGGTAGACCCCCTCGTCCGGGTCGTGGTGGTGGACGTGCTGGTGCGGAGACATCCGGCAGTACTCGTGCTTCTCCAAGTGGGGGTGCTGGGGAGCAGTTGGGCACGGAGCCGCTGCGTAGTACTCGCACCCAGCAGCTCGAGGCCCAGGTAGCTGATTTGAGGGGTCAGCTGACGACCCTCTCTGGTTTGTTTCGGCAGTTCTTGCAGCAGCAGGCTGCGGCTACTGCTACCTTAGTCCCACCTCCGGCACAGGACACTCCGGTGAACGCGGATCCTCCCGCGACGCACGCGCCTGCCGTAGCTCCAGTCGTGACTACCACGACGGCAACGGCCACCACGACGGTTTCCGCTGGGGGTACTGATACCCCTGCAACGGAAGGCGCCCGCATTAGGGCAAGGCTGAAAGAGCGACAACGCCTGGGTGATCGAGCATTGGGTTACTCACATGGAGAAACTGTTTCGTGATCTACACATCGAGGAGCTGGATCGCGTCCCTCTAGCTACTCACTGTCTTGAGAGGGATGCGTATTCGTGGTGGATCAGCCACTTCGAGCGCAAACTTAGGAGCATCTATCCAAGCTGGGAGGAGTTCTGGAGACTCCTTTACGAGCAGTACTTCAAGGAAAGCACTAAGCAGAGTCTGGAGTGCGAGCTAGAGCGTTTCAAGCAAGACAGTCGTACCGTAGCAGAGTATAAGCGAGACTTCTCTCGTTTTATTTCACTAATTCCATTCGTGGTTCGTGATGAGTATCACAAGGCTAGGCTGTTCGCAAGAGGGCTAAGGCCCAGAATTCGACTTCTTATCGCGTCCCATGGCGCTTTGACGTTCGACGAGAGTCTGGATCGGGCACTGATGGTGCAGAATGATATAGATGAGGCTCAAATCGAACAAGATGCATTCGAGAAGACTAAGGATAGGAAGCGAGCACAGGAGAGTTTTCTTGGTGGTCAATCGAGCAATGGGCGACCACCCAAGCATCGCAAGACGCAGTCCGGATCGAGCAGTCCCCGGCTACATCTCAAAGGCAAAGCACCCCACCTTGTGTCTTCTGTGGCAAGGCTCATAGAGTTTATGAGTGCCCAAAGCGCCACAATCGTTGTTACAAGTGTGGCCAACGCGGACATCTTAAGGCAGATTGCACCAATGGAGCAGGATCAGAGTCTGCAGCAGCATCTACTCCAGCAGCTCCATGGCAGGATCGTGGCAGTACGGCGCACCCTTCGTCTGGACGTCCATCGTTATCCTGTCAAGTAAAGGAGGTACACCAGACAACTGACAGACGCGCCTACATGATGACACGTCAGGAAGATGATCAGTTGGCTGACGTGGTCGCAGGTATAATTTTGTTTATCGTAGTAAACAGCATGTTTTTCGTTTTAATGCATCTCCTCCTGGCATTGCATGCATGTATTGTTCTAGTTCGTTGTGTATCGGATCACCCCTGCCTGTGAGCAAGTTTCGGGGATGAAACTTTCTTTAAGGGGGGGATGATGAAAGGACCGAGATTTTGGCAGTGTAGCTAAACTCTCAGTCGACAATGTTTTTGTGTGTAATTTAATTACAAAAGCACTCGTCATGTTTCGGGAGAAAACGAGTTAGAACGGAGATTCTACGCGATTTCCAAGTTTCACGTAAAGTGAATAGTAACTTGGTTTTCCGGAGAGCTCAATGCGTAGAGTTGGCTTCTGGCTCGTACCGGACTCCGTTCATAGCAGTCCAATAGCTCGTTTCGACCGGTTCAACTGTTCTGTAACTAATGGCGCTGACGGATTTTGAGTTTGATGCACGGATTTCGAGAAAATCCGAAAATATGTGTTTTATATGTATTTGTGCGTAGTTCTTCTGTTGGAGAGATGGATCGGATTTCATCGTAAATCCGCGACCGATCGAGGTGAAACGAAATCGTAGCTTTGTTGTCTCTGTCGTGCTGATCGCACTGGTGCGATCCGTTCGCAAATCTGACCGACGGATTTGCGGAGATCGTCAGTTGTTCGAGGAGAGGTCGGTGATGGCAAAACGGTATTTCCGCAAAAGTTGCGACATTTATGTACCGTTTCCCGTGAAACTGGACGTGGAGGGGTACTCGCGTGTTTTACATGCGCTGTGGAGGACTCAATATAAAATATCGAGTTTTGGGAGGGCTTTTCCGCAACTGGAGCCTTTATATATATTTAGCTCCTAGGATTTTTGATCCACCTAACCCTAACCCTAGCCCGAGCAAACCCCTCAGCCGTCTCCCTTGGTTGCCCTGCCCTTGTTGCGCCCCTCCCGGCCGCCGCCAACCGAGCCCCGGCCGGCAGCCAGCACCTCAGCCTCCATCTTCCACATCACTGTAGCTCTCTCTCTCCCTCTCTTCCTCACCTCTCGGGTTAAAGGAAGCCCGCGGTTGATCTCCTCTCCGGCATCACCCCCGCAGCCTCGGCAACCTCCCCCGCCGCCTGTCGCCATCGCCTAGTGCCGCCGCTGCCGCCCAGGCTGGTTGCTGCCGCCTAGGACAGGGCTTGGCCGAGCTAAGTTCCAGAAGTAGCCCGCGCGCCGCCGTCACCTGAGACCGCTTCCGTCGCCCTTCCCGGACCCTCGGCATCCCTTCCCACCGGTCACCACCGCCTCTGTGGGCCGCCGCCGCCTCTGTCAACCGCTGCAGCCCAGATCTGCTCGGGCAGAGCCGAGTTTAGCTGTTAGCCTCGCACCGCCACCCTCGCGCCGCCGCTGCCCGAAGCCACCTCCTCGGCTTCCCTCCGGCCTCCTGCAACCCTCTGCCGCCGTCCCTGAGTGTCCCGGCCGCCGCCGTCGCCGCAGTTGCCCGTGGAACCCGAGCCCTAGCTAGTGCGGGCTCGATTTGCTCCGCCGTCGCCACCGCCGCTCTCCGCCGCCAACCGAGGTGAGCACCATACTCCTCACCTCCCCCGTACCCATCCCTGGCCCCCGTGCGTGCCGTCGTGCCACCGGAAGCCAGCCGGAGCAAGCTTGCTCCGGCCGAGCCTGAAATAGGGCTTAGTTGAGTAGGTTTATTGTTCTGATCTTCTCGAGGCCTCTCGATCAATACGGAAGGGAGCACGATGATTGTGACTCATTGCTGATCATCGTGCTCACCTTAGTTTCTGTCGGGGAGACTCCTTTCCGCTGTTTCGACGGTGTCGCTCCGTTAGAGCTTCTTGGCTGCTGTTTCAGGATTATACGCATTTTTACGGCGACCCGAGGCTGTTCCGATGCCTCTGGAGGTGAGCACGGTGATAGTGGATCAGTACTGATCACAGTGCTCACCTTATTTTGGATCAACGGATGTCGTATCGTTCTGTTTAGTGCGTTTTTCCCCGACTGCGCGCTATTCGCAGAATTTTCGGGTTGCTCCCGCACTTCCCACAATGAGCTTTTGTGCTCCAGGCCATGAGCACGGCCTCCGGCACGTCGAGACCTGTCAGTACTGTCTCGGCGGAACTTATAAGTCCTCGGTTTGTGAGAACGAGCCATAGAAGTCGCCCGATTTACATAAAATAATGGATTTTATGTAAACATAGGGACTTTTATGCATTTGTACACCTTGAGGCTACTGTGGGCAGTGCGTTGGTGTGTGTGGTGACCTTCGGACTGATTGTCCATGATCTGATAGCTTTTGCGAAAATCGAAAAGTCGATTCCGGCGTATTTTTTGGCGAAATTCGCCGAAAGAACGCGGTTTCGGTTCGGATTTCTTCCGACGTGGTTTGGTTATCCCGTAAATTATCGCTGAACCTTGTTGGCTGGTCACCATCATCATTTTGTGGGTTCGATGATGATGGGTAAGCGACGGTGGGTTCCGGTGTCGAAATAGACACTTTCGTGAACCCGAATACGTACAATTATCTGGCGATAATTGTGTAGTGGGTTATCTTGTGTTTGCTGCCAAAACATCCAAATCGGAGTGTTTTGGGGCAGCAGGTGACTCGTGACACGAGTCGGTGAGTTTCGGGACACTTAGTGGGTCCCGACGGCGTTCCGGTGTGGTTTTCGGGACTTCCGGTGAGTTACGGTGATCGGTTTTGGAAAACCGATTACGGGGATCTTGTGTGGGGGGTTTGTGAGTTTCGTGCTTTGGGTTAGTGGTTTGGATACTGACCTGGTGGATCTTCTTAGGTCCGGTAGACGCTGTGCGTACCCAGTGTTCCGACGCGATAGTGACAAGTGGGTGCTTCGAGTTGGTAGTCGGTGAGATCGTTTCACCCTTCCTCTGTTCTTTCATATCAGTATCGTAGTCTCTACATGTCAGCTGATTGTTTATCGTTTGTTTATCGTATCTCATTGATTACATTTGGATAGTTGTGGATAGACATGTGGAGCAGGTTGCATATATATTGTATCTCTGTGGACCTTGGGTCCAGGCAACACATCGACTCCTTCGTCGTGTGTTTCGATCTGGTTGATCGTAGTTCGGCGTTGTACACCCTTGCACCTGGCTTCGGCCATGGCACCGGTCTCTTTTTGCGGGTTTTCATTTTGAGCATATCAGCATGATTTAGTCACAGCACTGTATATTCTAGACACCAGGTTGGTTTGGCCACCAACCAAGGGGTATACGTATCCAGATAGGTCGTCGGTGATGCTTGAATAAGTTGGCAGTGTCTGCTCTGTGATAGGTAACGCTTGAGGTCTGCGGACCAATATAGCAGCATCAGATTGGGTTTGGTTTGGACTATTTACCCTTGAGGCATCCGATCAGTTGAGTTTTTGCTTACAATAGTAGTTTCGTTCTTGCTCAGTTATTATCCTGTTTCTATTACTACTGTAGTTGCTCTTATATCACATCATGCTCATATCTGTAGTTCTGTTTCATATCAGCATATACATTTATTTATCTATCTCCTTTGGTTTCCGGTGATTACGGCTTGCCTTCGTGGCTTTGTCGTACCCACTGAGAAACCATGATTGCGGTTTCTCACCCCCCTTTCCCCCCAAGGTGACTTGGACGAGGAGTTAGATTTTGGGCTCGACGGGAGGATGATCTAGCTAGTCGGCAGTAGCGACCGTCACCCTGGTTATATTTCTTCCCGCATTTAGTAGTTGTTAATAATAAATGGTTCAGTTAGATATTTGAATGTTTGTGATTTCCGTTATCCATGATTAGAGATTTTGTGGATCACTGGTTTTGGTTTTATGGATATTCAGTTCTCAGATTTGTGTATTTATACATATTTACGCATCGTGGTTTTCTACCCCTCGAGGTAGTTGATTTTCAAAATAGAGTTTCCGTGTGGAAAACAGTTTTAAAAAGGTTTTCGAATGGTTTTCATGAATGAATGAATTAGAGTTTAAAAATAAAAGCTTCCGTGTGGGGAGCACTTTTAAATAGGATATTTGTTGTATTGTGCATTGCATCATCCAGCGCCTAAGGAGTGCTTAGAGGCATGCATCATCTCTAAGGATCGTTAGCTGTATGGAAATGCATATCATGAATTGGTTGTTGATTGGTAATATAGGTTGTGGTTGAGATCCTGTTGTATAGTTGGTACGCCGTGCAAATATAAAGGAGACTCTGTCCGAGTGGACAGAGAAACTTTGTATTTGTGGCGGATCTGTACGTCACGCGGGCCAAAAAAAAAAATATTGGCACGTCTTCCGCAACTCTGTTTCAAAATGGTAATGGATTATAAAAAGGCTTTTAAAATCGGTCCCGGGGCATGACAACTAGTGTCTAAGTCTCTTATAAACCCAATGACAACCCCATTCCCATCCGATGTGGGACTATTTGGGTGTCACAGACTCTCCCCGTTAAGGCCCTGAAGTCCTCGTCAGTCCAATCACACACATAGCCTAAGATCACCAGGCGATGTGAGACTTATCTCGCTAGCCCGTCATCCAGACCCTAGCTCAGCCCAGACTCGCCACACATGTCCAGCTAGTGAACCGGCTCTGATACTATATATGTAACGACCCAGCCCACTAGCAACAATAACTTGTTGGGCCCAAACCACCAGCCCAAAATGCTTAAGCCCAGTTATTATTACTAGTGTCTAAGTCTCTTATAAACCCAATGACAACCCCATTCCCATCCGATGAGGGACTATTGGGGTATCACAATTAGCTTTTACTTTCCATCCTTCACATTTAAATATACTTATATATATGGTATGTGCATAACTTTTAGGACAAATTTAAGCATGAGAAAATAGAGGATTATCGTGATGAAATCTTGGCTCATATGAATGATTTGTGGAATAAGTGGATGGGGGATTTGCATCGCAAATTTGTCAAGCCTTGTAAGACTATACAAGAAGCTATAAAACATATTCCTGAAGGTGTTGATCGAGGATATTGGAAATGGCTAGTTAAAGAGCATTTTTTAAGTGAAAAATTTATGGTATATTGTAATTTATTTTGTGTTGACATTTGCTTTTATTTTTTATACTTGACCCTAATTTTCAGTTACATTCTACTCTTAAAATTGGCAATTTTATTTTTGGTTTTCTCTTCTTTATTAAAAAATATAGGCAGCAAGTAACTAAACTCAGACAATAGGGCAAAATTAAGTATGCCTCACCGTATAGATAGTAAGCCAATTCTACAAGTTATATGGAAAAAGGTAATCAAGATCTTACATTATACATTTTCTTATTCTTTTTTTTTTTGAGAGATAGGTTACATACTACCCGCTTCATTTATTTCATTTAGAAATAAACTTAGCTAGAAATGTGAATCAACTAGGATTCAAACTTGGGACCTCGGGCACCAACCACCAAGCCCTTTGTCACTTGCGCTAGGGACGGTCGGTTTTTCTAATATTCTTAATAGATGATGAAATTTGTTGACGTTAATTTGTTTATCTTAAAAGGGAGGAAAAGTTGGTCAACCACCAACCTTGATAACTATATTTTTTTAGACACGAAAAAAGGTTGACAACCTAGTTGAACAAGAGACAATTAGCAGATATGTATGTCTTACAAATTTATTTCTATTATTTTCAATCTCCTTTAATAGATACTCAATTTTCTATTACTTATTTTATTATTTTTTAAAGGATAAAATTGTTGAAATTACACAAGCCAAGCCCTCCTTATCCAATATCGAACTAGTTGAAAAGTGCTTTGGGCCGCAATGTCATGATCATGTAGTTTGCTATGGTGGTGGGTTGAAACCTAATGCTACAAGGACTAGTGGCTCTAAGGTTGAGCTTCAAGCTAAACTTCGTGAAAGTCAAAGAGAAAATCAATCACTCATGAATCGCATTGATAAAATGGAAAATGAAGTAAAAATGATTAAGGAAATGCTTCAACGTCAACAATCAAACTGTCACGCCCTGGGGCCTAAAACAGTGATTTATTACAAATCAAAGTTGCGGATATATATATATATATATAGTCTAGCCCACGTGACGTACAGACCCGCCACAAATACAAAGTTCCTCTACCCACATGGACAGAGTCTCCTTTGTATTTGCACGGCGTACCTAACAACAACATCAACTGGATCACAACACCAAACTACATTCATGCAATTCCATACAGCTAGCCATCCCTAAGATGAAGTATGCATTCTAAAATCACTCCTTAGGCGGCTGGATATGCAATGCCCGCATTTACAACAATTCATCCTATTTAAAGTCCCCCTCCCCCCCCACCCATCCGGAAGCCTTATTTTTTAACTCTATTTGTTCATCCATAAAAATCATTTGAAAATCTTTTAAAATTATTTTTCACACGGAAACTCCATCTTTGAAAATCGACTATCTCAAGGGATAAAAAACCACAAGGCGTGAATCCATAAATCCAAGTGCTGAAAATTCATAAAACTCCAATTGCATGCATAATAGAAAACACCAACTCATACAAGCTCACGATTATTCAAGTAATAACAATGATCATCTAACCGAACCATTTCATTATCTTAACTACTAAATGCGGAAAGGAAAATAACTAGGGTGACGACCGCTAATGCAGCCTAGCTAGGACGTCCTCCCGTCGCGCCAAAAATCAACTCCTCGCCCGTGCCACCTGGGAAAATAGGGCGTGAGAAACCACAACATGATTTTTCAGTAGGTACGACAGAGCTATAAAGGCAAATCATATTCACTGAAAAATAAAGGAGATAGAACAACAGATAGGTATATGTCATAATACAAAAGCAACTTCAGTAGTAATAGAAACATGATAGTAAATGACCACGACCTAAACTACTACTGTAACAGAAACTCAACTAAACAGATGCATCAAGAATAAATAATCCAAATCAAACCCAATCTGATGCCTGCCATATTGGTTCGCAGATCTCAAGCGTTGCCTGTCACGATGCATACACTAACCAGATTCATGCGTCCACTGATGACCCATCCGGATAAGTATACCCTTGGTCGGTGGCCAAACCGACTTGGTGTCTAGGAATGCACACAGTACTGTGACTAAATCATGCTGACATGCTCAATGCGAAAGCCGACAGAAAATTGGTGCCATGGCCGAAGCCAGATATATGGGCATACAATGCCGAACCATGATCAACCTGATCGAAAACACATAACGAAGGAGTCGATGTGTTGCCTGGACCCGAAGTCCACATATATACAATATATGTAAGCCTGCTCTACATGTCTACTAACAACTATCACTATGCAAACTATCAAGATATAGATAAACGAACGATAAACAAAGACAATCAATATGTAGAGACTAATATACTGATATGCAAGTGTAATAGCAGGGAGAAGGAAAGGGAAACATTCTCACCGACTACCAGCTCGAAGCACTCACCTGTACTACCGAGAACCTAGAGTGCAGAACATGTGAAGCTGATCCCCAGACCTATGAAAGATCTATAGAGTCGTGCACTACCGAAATGAGAGTCTCAAACAGCCAAACAAACGGCTAGCGAAATCATTAACCGAAAACCCGTCAGAACTTCCAGAACTTGCTAGAACGCCTCCGGGACTTACAAGCGGCTCCGAAAATTCTTGATCCCAAATATAACTAACCGCTGTCCCCAAATACACCCAAAACAGGTGTCCCGGGTAGCAAGAACGAACAGCAAGTGTAATATATCGAAACCTCGGTAGGTTGTATCGAACTTTAGTCAAATTGACCAAAGTGTGCGAGAGAAATAGTTGGACAAAGTCCATTTAACATTCCAACAATATTGGAAGGGTTAAAATGGAGTTCCAAGTGAGTTTGAAGGGTTTTAACATTGCTCGGCGCGAAGCGAAGCCAAGCTCTGCTAAAATTGAAGTCTGGAGCATTATTAACCGGTGAAGCACCAGGGGAGTATGGGTACCAGGCAGGCCACCCGAGAAGCCAGCTCTTAGGTTTGGCCTCTGTCGAGCTGGATAACCGATGACTGTCCTCGGTAGTACCAATACCCTGCGCCAAACGGAGAAACAGCAGCTCTCGGGTTTGAGCAGATTACGAGGGGCGTACCGGTGACACCCACCCGAGTACCGATACGCAGTGCTGCGAAACAGCAGGTTGGTCTGCTGCAAATAATATGAGATAGAGGGTTTATTTGCTATTGTAGCAGCTTATAAAAGCCCTACACTCTCTTCTCTCTCATTCACAGCAGTGAGAACACTCTCCTCTCTCATTTCTCTTCCTCTCTCTCTCTAGAAGCTCTCTCCCAAGGTGGGTTAGGGGTGGATTTGGAGAAGAACTTGGGGATTTGAAGGAGATTTTGGAGCTTGGAAGGATCTAGGGCTCTCCTACAAGGTGGAGTTTGGAGAGCTAGTAGGCTAAGGTGAGGTTTCTTGTAAGAACTAGGCTAGGGTTTGATTTTATGCCCTAGAACACTTGGTTTTGATTTTCTTATATAATGGGAAACCTTGTAGAGACAATGGAACTCATGAAATCCATATTTCTTCATGTACTCTTATGGTAGAATTCTAGGGTTTGGTTTAATTGCCCTAAGAATAGTTGAAATGACCTAGAAATGGTTTAAGTTGAACCTCTAGATGGAAATAAACTTGCTTTTGCATCTTAGAGATCAATATGATGCATTGGATTATACGGCCTAGTTAGGGCACCAAAATTGAGGGCTTTTGCCCTAGTTTGGTTTAAAGGTAAATTGACCTTATAGAAACTAAAATGGGGGTATTTTCAACTCGTTGGTGGACTCGGTTCGATGATCCGACAAGTCTACGTAAAGATATTGGAGAAAACGCCTAATTTGGCTTCGTTTTGCTGCAGGCGAGAGAATAGCGCCCAAAAATCATGAAACTTGAACCATAGCACCTTTACAACCATACGAGGTAGGTGGTGCTATCTGAAATCCTTGAATTTTTTTTTATCTCTAAAATGTCATTTCTTGAGCATATGTGTATATTGAGCATCATGCACTGTAGGGTGAGTGAGTATATATGATTACATGCTTTCAGTATAAGATGCATATAAAATATTGTGAATTCTTGAGAACATGTAAAATCCTATGTATGCATGAATGGTGGCAAAGGCCTAGATGACATAGAGAACAAATGACATTATGACATCGATAGTAGGGTGGCATCAAAGAGTATTGAATGCTAGAGACAAACACTTAGTGTGTGTGGCATTAACGAGTCAATAATGCATGAGAATGAGTACAAAAAATATTTAGTGTGTGGCACTAATGAATGAGTATAAAGAATGCAAGACAATGGCATATGTGACATAGCATCCTCAAAGTTGAGGCATCCTCAAAGTTGAGGCATCCTTATAGTTAAGGAATGGATTGAACTTGACATCCTTAAAGTTAAGGATTGGATAATACTCACCTATAAGTCTTGGCTTGAGGGCGGTCGCACCCCCTCGAGCGATGAGCTCCAGAATAGTCATCACTGGGTCGTAGCGAGTATCTCCCTAGAGAACGGTCCCGTCGGGTCGTAGCGAGTATCTCCCCGATAGTAGGGATTTGAGTTGGTGAGTCTATTGAGGGCGAAACCTACGGGTTAGCCAAGAGGATTAAGAATTGGAAAGTGATCTTGCATTCATCATGAGCATCTTATTTGAGTATTCATCATGAGCATCCTATTTGAGTATAGCATGGATTATATTTTGTTCAGGCATATTAGCTGCATTTGTTTAGTTGGTTACTATCTATCTGCTATTCTTCTATTATACCTGATTTAGACCTGGTGGGAAAGTCGGCGAGGCCGGCGGCCGAACCCACTGGAAACTTTGTTGTAGTTCTTACCCCACTATTTCCACAGAGCCGGAACCGAGTGAGCCGGCCGATGATCGCGGTAAAGGTATCGCGCCATAGACAGGGACCACCCGAGATGGTTTTCATATTTTGTTTAGTTGCATACCCTATATATGTCATCTTGTATACTTTGATGATTATAGATGAATGAATGATGCAAATGTATTAAAGAAAGAATGTAAAAGTTTATATTTTCAGGGATCGTGTGATGTAAAAGATATGATCAAAAGAATGTAAAAGAATTTACAAGTTGAATGCATGTATGTGGTTAAAAGTAATCATATTACTTGTATGAATGTTTAGTTTAGTACTTTCACTTTGGTTATTACTTGCCCTCGTGCAAGCCATATATATCTTTGTTCTGCTGTGTAGAATTTTTATACACATGATTTATACTTATGTTGAGTCTTGGGCAGACAGGGGAGGTGCTGTCCGTTCGGCGTCTGTTCGACGTGCCCGAACCGACCAAATAGGCCGGTCCCTAGGCATGACAGATATAGTGGTATCAGAGCCTGAAAAGTAAAAGTATAGGATGAACCTAGAAACCCTTAGGAATGGAAAACCTTAAGGATCTAGGAAACGTGAGTGACGTGGAATTAACTTATAGCGAAAGCTTTATGATTGGGTTGAAGTTAGTGTGTCTCTAATGTGGTTAGGGGCTAATCCAAGTTGATATTTGTTCTCTACTTTAAGTGTTGTGTTGGCGGCTGACAACGCAATGCTTTGGGATGAGAATAAATACACTTGTTTGCTTTCACCGGATTGGGTTTGTTTGAGTATGTTGGTCGTGTCGCTAACATGAATTGCTACATTTCAGGAAGCGATGCCTCGTGGTAAACCCCGAACACGGTCGAGGCCCGAGAAGCCGAGTGCAGCTCCCGAACAATCTGGAGCAAGCCGCGACAGGGAGCTCCGGGAGCAAATGTTTGCACTTATTGGTGTAGTTAGACAGCAAGCGGAATCCGTTCAACGCTAGGGGGGCAGATTCAAAGGCTTCAAGAGGCCTTGGAGCGACAGCAGACGGCAGCGGCTCAAGTGGGGGCCGAGCACCTTGCGCCCCCTATAGTGGTGCCGGCTGTGGTGGAGGGCATGGCCGCGGCGGCTGTGCCAGTCACGGCGGTGCCAACAGGTTCGGGAACCTCAAATCCAGATAGTGTGGCGGCGGAGGCGGAGCGAGAGCGTGCGCTTGCAGTTCTCGTTATGTTCAAGAAGTTCAACCCACCCATGTTCGATGGGCAGAAAGTGGAGCCGTCGATGGTGGAGTCATGGATTGACTCGATGGAGACGCTCTTCGAGCATATTTATATCTTGGAGAAGGACAAGGTGCACCTCGCCACCCATTGTTTGGAGAAGGCGGCGAAGGTATGGTGGAAGCGGGTGAAGCGCGATTGATCCCCCAACCTTCCGCCTATGCTTTGGGAGGAGTTCCGGAGGTTAATGTTTGTGAACTACTTCCCCGATACCGAGAAGCGAAAGTTGCAAGATAAATTCTGCAAGCTAAGGCAAGGTGATCGATCGGTGGGGGACTATGAGCAAGAGTTCTCCCACATTATCGATTGCGTCCCGGAGGTTGTTCGAGATGACCGGGATCGGGCCGACTGGTTCTTGCGAGGGCTTCGGCCGAAAAGTTACAAGACCGTGCAGATCCTTAAGCTTACGACCTTTACGGAGGTCTTTGATCGAGCGTTGTGGGCAGAGCACGTCAATGCCTACGCGAGAGAAGAGTGCGGGTCTATGGACAAGGAAAGAGACAAAGGCAAAAAGCAGACTGCGGGTGGTGCTGGGGGCCGGTCGCATGCAAAGAAGCCCCTTCGGTATCCCCGGCAGCAGTCGAGGAGTTGGAGACCTTCTCGTTGTGCTATTTGCGGTGGTGATCATCAACCGCCGTCATGCCCGCAGCGCGATGGAAAGTGTTACAAGTGCGGCCAAGTGGGGCATATTGCTCAGGAATGCCTGAGTTGGGCATCGTCTGCACTGACGGCGGCATCAGTTTCTTCTACCCCGAGCAGCTCGCGAGGTTGCCACCGGTTATGTCGGCTGGACGCGCATCAGCACCGCATCAGCCGGAGGGATCACAAGCACCTAGTGGGCGGGTTTTCACCACTCAGGTGGAGGAGCAACCTGCAGTAAGTCATGGCAGGTATTGTTTTAATTAACGGTACTAGAGCTAGAACTTTATTTGACACAGGTGCCTCTCATTCATTCATCAGTGCATTGTTTGCTCGAACTCATGGCATTGAAGTAGTGTATAGCCCAGACTATTGGTGGGTTAATGCACTAGAGCACTCATTTAGTGTTCACGAAGAGTGCTTGGCTTATCCAGTTTAGATAGGTGATTGGATTATGCCAGCAGATTTGCTAGTGCTAAATCAAATATGGGGCTTCGATGTAATCTTGGGGATCGACTGGCTCTCCAAGTACTATGCGGTTATCGACTGTGAAAGCAAGGTGATCGCTTTTTGTGAACCTATAACCAAGAAGAGTTAGTGTACCGTGCATGTAAAAGCTCGCGCTTCGCGGCAACCGTATCGACGACGAGGGCGAGAAAGATGATTAAAGGTGGATGTGTGGCCTACTTGGCTACTATGGTAGAGACTCAAAGGGAGCACCCGGAACTTGGGAATATTCGGGTAGCATGCGAGTTTCCGGATGTATTTCCGGCGGAGTTACCGGGATTGCCACCGGGCCAGGAGATCGAGTTTGTCATTGACTTGATTCCCGGGGCGGCGCCAATTTCGAAGGCTCCGTATAGAATAGCACCGGCGTAGCTAGTAGAGTTGAAAGCTCAGTTGCAAGACTTGCTCGATAAAGGCATTGTGAGGCCGAGCGTGTCACCGTGGGGAGCTCCGATGCTATTTGTAAAGAAAAAGGATGGCACACTTCGACTCTGCGTAGACTATCGCGAGTTTAATAAAGTGACAATCAAGAACAAGTACCCGTTGCCGAGGATTGATGATTTGTTCGATCAGTTGCAAGGGTCGCGGGTATACTCAAAGAGATTTTCAGTCGGGGTATCATCAGTTGAAGATTAGGCCGAAGGATGTGCACAAAACGGCGTATCGTATGAGGTATGGCCACTACAAGTTCACGGTAATGCCGTTTGGGCTTACTAATGCCCCTACAGCATTTATGGACTTGATGAACCGAGTCTTTCGACCGTTGTTGGACCGATGCGTCGTGGTGTTCATTGACGACGTGTTGGTTTATTCTCGAAGTGAGGAGGAACATGAGGAGCATTTGAGGACTGTGTTGCAAATACTCCGAAAATAGAAGCTTTATGCCAAGTTGAAGAAATGTGACTTTTAGCTTTCGGAGGTCACTTTCTTAGGCCATATGATATCCGGGAGTGGCGCCTCGGTAGATCCGAAGAAAGTCGAGGCAATTAAGGATTGGCCTCGCCCGACAAGTATTGCGGAGGTTCGTAGTTTTCTTGGACTTGCGGGATACTACCGGCGGTTCGTGGAGGGGTTTGCTAAAATAACTACTCCACTAATGCGCCTGACGCACAAAGGAGTAAAGTATGTGTGGAGCGACGATTGCGATCAGAGCTTCGAGGAGTTGAAAGAAAGGTTGACATCGACCCCGGTGCATGCTCTTCCGATGCCACGGGAGAGTTTTGTTGTGTACAGTGATGCTTCATACATTGGTCTCGGGTGTGTTTTGATGCAAAAAGGGCGAGTCATCACATATGCTTCGCGCAAATTGAAAAGTTATAAAAAGAACTACCCGATTCACGACCTTGAGCTAGCTGCGGTGATATTCGCGCTAAAATTGTGGAGGCATTACTTGTACGGTGAGCATTGTGAGATTTACATGGATCATAAGAGTCTTAAATACTTGTTCACCCAAAAGGAATTGAATATGCGACAGCGGCGGTGGCTAGAGTTGCTAAAGGACTATGATGTCACTATTCTATACCACCCCTGGAAAGCAAATGTCGTGGCCGATGCTCTAAATAGAAAATCGGTGGAAAACTTGGCTACGGCAATCACACCCCAACCGTTATTGCAAAAAGAGATGCAACGGTTTGGTCTTGAACTGGTAGCTCCGGGTGTGCCGGCTACACTTGCCGCATTGGTTGTGCAACTGACCTTGTTGGAGAAGATTAAAGAGCTACAAGCTTCCAATCCATATCTCCAAAAGGTGCGGGGTGAAGTTGAGAGCGGTAGTGCTGATGATTTCAGTATTGGGACCGATGGCGCACTTCGATTTAGAAATCGTTGGTGTGTGCCTAAAGACGAGAAAATTCAAAAGACGATAATGCAAGAAGCGCATCAATCTCCTTATAGCATACACCCGGGCGGCACCAAGATGTATCAAGACTTGAAAGTGTATTATTGGTGGCCGAGCATGAAGAAAGATATTAGGGAGTTCGTGGCGCAATGTCTTACGTGCCAACAAGTAAAAGCGGAGCACCGATTTTTGGTGGAAAAGTTGCAAAGTTTATCTATACCCGTTTGGAAATGGAAAGATATCGCAATAGATTTTGTGACTGATTTGCCTAGATCTCAAGGTAGACACGATGCAATTTGGGTAATCATGGATCGATTGACGAAATCGGCACACTTCTTGCCGATCCACACTACATGGTTCGGAGACAAGTTGGCTCAAGTGTACCTCGACAAGGTTGTGAGACTAATGGGGTTCCGGTGTCTATTGTATCGGATCGAGACCCTAGGTTCACATCTCACTTTTGGAGGAGCCTACAAGACGCTTTGGGCACATGGCTCTACTTTAGCACTGTATTTCATCCTCAAAGTGATTGCCAATTGGAAAGAACAATACAAATTCTTTAGGATATACTTCGGGTGTGTGTACTCTACTATAAGGGCAGATGGCACGATTATTTACCGATGGTGGAATTCGCATACAACAATAGTTATCAAGAAAGTATCGTGATGGCGCCATTCGAGGCCCTTTATAGAAAGAAGTGTCGCTCTCCTATTCATTGGAGCGATGTGGGCGAGAGAGTTACTCTTGGTCACGATGTGGTGCTGGAGGCGGAGGAGAAAGTTCGCCTTGCCCGCCAACGACTTGCTACAGCGCAATCTCGGCAAAAGAGTTATGCCGATAAGCGTAGGAAAGATATAAAGTTTTCGGTTAGAGACCGCGTGTTCTTGAAGGTGTCAGCTATGCGGGGTATCAAGCAGTTTGGAGTCCGTGGGAAGCTAAGTCCCCGGTATGTTGGACCGTTTGAGATATTGGAGCGGGTCGGTGCAGTGGCATATAAGCTCGCATTACCACCAAGGCTTGCGGGAGTTCACAATGTATTTCATGTATCAAATCTCCGCAAGTATATCCGCAATTCGACTCATGTGCTTGAGTATGAACCCATGGAGTTACGCGAGGATATGACCTATGAGGAGTACCCGGTGTGTATCCTCGATAGAAAAGAAAGGAAGTTGCGAAGTCGCACAATTCCCTATGTTAAAGTCCAGTGGAGTAATCATGCAGTGCGTGAAGCCACTTGGGAGCTTAAGGAAACAATGCGAAAGGCGCATCCTCATCTATTCAAGTCAACGAGATAAGGTACGTGTTAGATTCACGGACGAAACTTATTTTAACGGGTGGAGAATGTAATATACCGAAACCTCGGTAGGTTGTATCGAACTTTAGTCAAATTGATCAAAGTGTGTGAAAGAAATAATTGTACAAAGTCCATTTAACATTCCAACAATGTTGGAAGGGTTAAAGTTGAGTTCTAAGTGAGTTTGAAGGGTTTTAGAATTGCTCGGCGCGAAGCGAAGCCAAGCTCTGCTAAAATTGAAGTCTGGAGTATTGTTAACCAGTGAAGCACCAGGGGAGTACCGGTACTAGGCAGGCCACCCGAGAAGCCAGCTCTCAGGTTTGGCCTCTATCGAGCTGGATAACCGGTGACTGTCCTCGGTAGTACCGGTACCCTGCTTCAAACCGGAAAACAGCAGCTCTCGGGTTTGAGCAGATTATCAGGGGTGTCACGCTCCGAGACCGATCCCTTTGGCCAGTCCGGGCACGTCAAACAGACGCCGAACGGACAGCACCTCCCCTGTCAGCCCAAGGCTCAACAACAAGTACAAATCAAATAGAGAAATTTGTATAAGCGGAAACATAAACATATATGACTTGCACGAGGGCAAGCAATGGCCAAAGTGAAAGATTCTAAACTATTACAAACATACAAGTGTTATGATTAATTTTTAACCACATACATGCATCCAACATTTATATTCTTTAAACATCATTTCTTCTCATTACATCACTTGATTTTCAAAAGAGAACTTTTACATTTAACATCGTTTAAATATCTATAATCATCAAGTACGAAAGATGATACATAAGGGGTATGCAACTAAGCAAAATGAAACCATCTCGAGTAGTCTCTGTCTATCACGCGATATCTTTACCGCGATCGTCGGCCGGCTCAATCGGTCCCGGCTCTGTGGAAATAGTGGGGTAAGAACTACAACAAAGTTTCCAGTGGGTTCGGCCGCCGATCTCGCCGACTTTCCCACTTGGTCTAAATCGGGCATAATAGAAGAATAGATAGATAGTAATCAACTAAACAAATACAGCTAATATGCCTGAATAAGATAAAATCAATGCTATGTTCCAAAAGAATGCTCATGATGAATGCATAATCATTTTCCATTACTCAATCTCGTGGCCAACCCGTATGTCTCACCCTCAAGTCCCTAAAATCGGGCCCTCAGCTTCCTCCCGACGGGACCAGACTCACCAGCTCAAATCCCTAATATCGGGCCCTCAGCTTCCTCCCGGCGGGACTGTCCTCTGGGCAACACTAAGGTTCTTATGTCATAATGTCAACTATTTTACTTTCCTTGCATTCTTTAACATTCATGATGCCACACACACTAAGTGTTCTTTAACTCATTTTCATGCATTCATTGTTCTCATTAATGCCACACTAAGTGTTCAACTCTAGCATTCAAATCTCATTGATGCCACTTAACTAAAAGTCCAATTTCTAGCATTCATTTGTTTACTATTGCCACACAATCCATATGTCATAATGTCATTTTGTTCTTTACCTCATCTAGGTTCTTTACCCTTTTCTAGGTTCTTGTCATCTTTCATGCAAACATAGGGTTTTACATGTTCTCATTAATTTACAATCATCTCATATGTATTTGTACACACAACATGCAACAACAAACTCTCAATCACCCTACAATGCATGAAAAAGCTATAGTCACATATTCTAAAAAATGATATTTTAGACATAAAAGAAAATTCATCGATTTCGGAAAGTACCACCCACCTCGATGGTTACTTAGGTGCTACGGTTCAATTCTTGTGATTTTTGAACGCTTATTTCTCTGCCTGTGGCAAAACGAAGCAAAATTAGAATTTTTCTCCAATATCTTTACGTAGACTCGTCGGATTGGCAAATCGAGTCCACCAACGAGTTAGAAATACCCCAATTTGGTTTCTACAAGGTCAATTTATCTTTAAACCAACCTAGGGCAAAAGCCCCAATTTGATGTCCTAACAATGTCATCTAGCCATATATCTTGGTTTGATCTTAGAACTAAGCAAAAACAAGCTTAGAATCATCTAAGAATCCCTCTAAAATCATTTCTAGGTCATTCAAACCATTCCTAGGGCATATAAACCAAATCCTAGATTTCTACCATAAGAGCTCATGGAGAAACATGAGTTTTCATGAATTCCATGGCCTCTACTAGGTTTCTAGTCTTACAAAAAGATCAAAATCAAAAGATTTAGGGGATAAAACCAAACCCTAGCCTAGTTCTTACAAGAAACCTCACCTTAGCCCCAAAGCTCACCAAGCTACACCTTAAAGGAGAGCCCTAAACCATTCAAAACTCCAAATCTCCTCCAAAGCCTCCTCTTGATCTTCTCCTTTAGCCTTGGGAGAGAGTTTCGAGAGAGAGAGAGAGGGAGAGAAATGAGAGAAAAAGAGATGAGAGAGTTTCTAGAGAGAGAGAGGGAGAGAAATGAGAGAAAGAGAGATGGTTCACTGCTGGAATGAGAGATAAGGGGTGGTGGGGTCTTTATAGGACACCACAATTGCAAACAAACCCTCCCAATTCTTTTATTTGCAGCAGACCAAAGTCTACTGCGAGTGGCACTGCGTACCGGTACGCGGGTGGGTGTCACCGGTTAAGCCCCCTATTCAACAGCCCAACCCGAGAGCTGCTGTTCTCAAGTTGCTGCGGGGTACCGGTACGCCTGATTTAGTCACCGGTTAACCGATTACGCAACAACCAAACCCGAGAGCTGCCTTCTCGGGTAGCTGACCTGGTATCAGTACGCACCAGGGGTGTCACCGGTTAACAATGCTCCAGACTTGAGTTTTATACTGTTTCGACTCCAATTCGTGCCGAGCAATGCTAAAACCTTTCTAACTCACTTGGAACTCAACTTTAACCCTTCCAACATTGTTGGAATGTTAAATGGACTTTGTCCAACTATTTCTCTCGGACACTTTGGTCAATTCGACTAAAGTTCGATATAGTCTACCGAAGTTTCGGTATATTACATTCTCCACCCCTTAAAATTAGTTTCGTCATCGAAACTAATTCAATTAAAATCTAAATCCATACCTTAATCCAGATCTTCGAAGAGATGAGGATGGCGCTCTCTCATTGCGTCCTCGAGCTCCCAAGTAGCTTCTCGATCATCATGGTTGCTCCATTGGACTTTAGCATACGAAATTTCACGGTTCCTTAGTTTTCTCACCTCTCGCGCATGATGAATGCCGGGAACTCCTCGTAGGTCATATCCTCTTGAAGCTCAGACAGTTCATACGAGAGAATATGCTCAGGATCGTGAACATACTTGCGGAGATTCAATACATGAAACACATTATGAACTCCCGCAAGCCTCAGTGGTAATGTAAGCTTATATGCCATTGCACCGACCAGCTCCAATATTTCGAAAAGTCCAACATACCACGGACAAAGCTTCCCACGAATTCCAAACCGTTTTACACCTCTCATCGGCGATACAATTAAAATTACGCGGTCTCCAACCGCGAACTCTAAATCCTTTCTTCGCTTATCGGCATAACTCTTTTGTCGAGATTGTGCCGTCGCAAGTCGTTGGCGGGCAAGACGAACTTTCTCCTCCGCCTCCCGCACTACATCGGGGCCAAGAGCAACTCTCTCGCCCACGTCACTCCAATGAATAGGAGAGCGACACTTTTTTCCATAAAAGGCCTCGAATGGCGCCATCGTAATACTTTTTTAGTAGCTATTGTTGTATGCGAACTCCGCCATTGGTAAATAATCGTGCCATCCGCCCTTGTAGTCAAGTACACACGCTCGAAGTATGTCCTCAAGAATTTGTATTATCCTTTCCGATTGGCCATTACTTTGAGGATGAAATGTCGTACAAAAATCGAGCCATGTGCCCAAAGCGTCTTGTAAACTCTTCCAAAAATGAGATGTGAACCAAGGGTCTCGATCCGATTCAATAGACACTGGAACCCCATGTAGTCTCACAATCTCGTCGAGGTACACTTGAGCCAATTGTCTCCGAACCATGTAGTATGAATTGGCAAGAAATGAGCAGACTTCGTCAACCGGTCCACTATTACCCAAATCGCATCGTGTCCACCTTGAGATCTATGCAAACCGGTCACAAAATCCATTGCGATATCTTCCTATTTCCAGACGGGTATAGATAAACTTTGCAACTTTTTCGCCGAAAATCGGCGCTCCGCTTTCACCTGTTGGCACGTAAGACATTGCGCCACGAACTCCCCAATATCTTTCTTCATGCTCGGCCACCAATAATACATTTTCAAGTCTTGATACATCTTGGTGCCGCCCGGGTGTATACTATAGGGAGATTGATACGCTTCTTGCATAATCGCCTTTCGAATATCCTCGTCTTTAGGGACACACCAACGATTTCGGAATCGAAGTGCGCCATCGGTCTCAATGCCAAAATCATCGGCACTACCGCTTTCAACTTCACCGCGCACCTTTTGGAAATGCTGCCGGAAGCTTGTTGCTCTTTAATCTTCTCCAACCAGGTCGGTTGCACAACCAATGCGGTAAGAGTAGCCGGCACTCGCGGTGCTACTACTTCAAGATCAAACCGTACGATTTCGGAATCGAAGTGCGCCATCGGTCTCAATGCCAAAATCATCGGCACTACCGCTTTCAACTTCACCGCGCACCTTTTGGAAATGCTGCCGGAAGCTTGTTGCTCTTTAATCTTCTCCAACAAGGTCGGTTGCACAACCAATGCGGTAAGAGTAGCCGGCACTCGCGGTGCTACTACTTCAAGATCAAACCGTACGATTTCGGAATCGAAGTGCGCCATCGGTCTCAATGCCAAAATCATCGGCACTACCGCTTTCAACTTCACCGCGCACCTTTTGGAAATGCTGCCGGAAGCTTGTTGCTCTTTAATCTTCTCCAACAAGGTCGGTTGCACAACCAATGCGGTAAGAGTAGCCGGCACTCGCGGTGCTACTACTTCAAGATCAAACCGTACGATTTCGGAATCGAAGTGCGCCATCGGTCTCAATGCCAAAATCATCGGCACTACCGCTTTCAACTTCACCGCGCACCTTTTGGAAATGCTGCCGGAAGCTTGTTGCTCTTTAATCTTCTCCAACAAGGTCGGTTGCACAACCAATGCGGCAAGAGTAGCCGGCACTCGCGGTGCTACTACTTCAAGATCAAACCGTTACATCTCTTTTTGCAATAACGGTTGAGGTGTGATTGCCGTAGCCAAGTTTTCTACCGGTTTTCTACTTAGAGCATCGGCCACGACGTTTGCTTTCCTGGGATGGTATAGAATAGTGACATCATAATCCGTTAGCAACTCTAACCACCGCTGCTGTCGGATATTTAATTCCTTTTGGGTGAACAAGTATTTGAGACTCTTGTGATCCGTGTAGATCTCACAATGCTCACCGTATAAGTAATGCCTCCACAACTTTAGCGTGAATATCACCATGGCTAGCTCGAGATCGTGAATCGGATAGTTCTTTTCATAACTCTTCAATTAGCGCGAAGCATATGCGATGACTAGCCCATTTTGCATTAAAACACACCCGAGACCAATATACGAGGCATCACTGTACACTACAAAGGTCTTCCCTGGCGTCGGCAAGGCAAGTACCGGGGTCGATGTCAACCTTTTCTTTAATTCCTCGAAGCTCCGATCGCAATCGTCGCTCCAAAAATACTTTACCCCTTTGTGTGTAAGGCGCGTTAGTGGAGTAGTTATTTTAGCAAACCCTTGCACGAACAGCCAGTTGTACCCACAAGTCCAAGAAAACTGCAGATTTCCGCTACACTTGTCGGGCGAGGCCAATCTTTAATTGCCTCAACCTTCTTTGGATCTACCGAGACACCACTCCCGAATATCACATGGCCTAAGAAGGTAACCTCCGAAAGCCAAAACTCGCACTTCTTTAGCTTAGCATAAAGCTTCTCTTTTCGAAGTATTTGCAACACGGTCCTCAAATGTTCCTCGTGTTCCTCCTTGCTCCGTGAATAAAACAACACATCGTCAATGAATACCACGACGCACCGGTCCAACAACGGTCGAAAGACTCGATTCATCAAGTCCATAAATGATGCCGAGGCATTAGTAAGCCCAAACGGCATTACCGTGAACTCGTAGTAGCCATACCGCGTATGGTACGCCGTTTTGTGCACATCCTTCGGTCTGATCTTCAACTGATGATACCCCGATTGGAGATCAATTTTTGAATATACCCTCGACCCTTGCAACTGATCGAATAAATCATCAATCCTCGGCAACGAGTACTTGTTCTTGATTGTCACTTTGTTCAACTTGCGATAATCCACGCAGAATCGAAGTGTGCCATCCTTTTTCTTTACAAATAGCACCGGAGCTCCCCACGGTGACACGCTCTGCCTCGCAAAGCCTTTATCGAGCAAGTCTTGTAATTGTGCTTTCAACTCCACTAGCTCCGCCGGTGCCATTCTATACGGAGCCTTCGAAATTGGCGCCGCCTCGGGAATCAAGTCAATGACGAACTCGATCTCCCGATCCGGTGGCAATCTCGGTAACTCCGCCGGAAATACATCCGGAAATTCGCACGCTACCCGCATACTCCCAAATTTCGGGTGCTCCCTTCGGGTCTCTACCATTGTCGCCAAATAGGCCATACATCCGCCTTTGATCAACTTTCTCGCCCTTGCCGCCGATACGGTCACCGCGAAGCCCGAGCTTTTACACGCTCGATACACTAACTCTTCTTGATTAGGCTCACGAAATGTGATCACCTTGCTTTCACATGTTAGGTCCTATGTGTTGGCAAGTTTCGTGGGTCGAGTCGGAGTCTTGAAGTAGTCCGGAGTGGAGTATTGAAGATCAAAGAATCCGAGACTTCGAAGAATCGGAAAGGACGCAAAACACGCAAAACATGAATCACGATGCTTAAGTAAGCTTTAAATCTTGTTTATGGTGATTCATACTTAATTATAGATTTTAGAATCATGTTTTCAAGTTGTATTTGATTAGAAAGTTTCTAAGAGCTTGTAAAATCCGAAACAATGCATTTTCAGCAAAAATTGCATTGTTGTACCGGTACAAGAATTTTCTGTCCAGGGTACAGCCATCAGCGTTTGCGCAGAAAAGTTTGATGGTTGTTCCAGTATAACCATCACGGTTGTACCGGTACAAGCCCTGTTCCGGAACAAGCTGCAGCCTGTTCAGGGTACAGAAGCTTCGCAGAAAAATCTTCCGTCATGCTGTACCCTGAACAGCTTTTCTTGTTCCGGTACAAAGTGCTGATTTTGGAAAGAAACTTTCTAATCCTACTCCGTTTTGATTCTAAAGTCTATAAATAAGCTATTGGGGTTCTTTAACTGTTTAAGGATCATAAGAATACATGTTTGAGAAACCCTAGAGGCTCGAATTTCATTCTAAACATATTTTCTACAAATTAGCCTCTTTAGATCAAATCGAGATATCGTTTCGCATTCTTTATATGTCGATTTGATCTCCGCTTCGCTTGGAGTTCTATTCCCTGGTTTTCTACGATACTCCTAAGCGAAGGATCACCATAATCATGATGCTTTTCATGAACGGCGTCGTGGATTCGGCGTGAACAAAGGCGGTTCGTGGATTAGGATCGTTGGCTCGTGGATTCGAGTGGCGTCGTGGATTCGGCATGATTGAAGCTTCGTGGATTCGAAGTGGAGGCGTTCGTGGATTCGAACGTGAGGGCGTGAACAACCCGGAGGGTAGCGCGAAGATTCATAGGAGGTTAAGAGATGTAAAGTCCGTGGAGTCGGTAATCACCTTGTAATCTTTTCTCTTAGTGAATTATTTTTTTTGCGTGTTGGTCCGGTGGGTTTTTCTCCAAATTGGAGTTTTTCCACGTAAATCTCGGTGTGCTTTTTATTTTTCGCATTTATTTTTATTGCATCGAGATTTGTGGTTTTTGGCCGTTCACCTATTCACCCCCCTCTAGGTGATAGATACAATCTAGATAGATCCTTGGGCTCCTCAAATCTTTCATCACAGTCAATAACCGCATAATACTTGGAGAGCCAATCAATCCCCAAGATTGTATCGAATCCCCACATTTGATTTAGCACTAGCAAATCTGCCGGCATGATCCAATCACCTATCTGTACTGGACACGCTAAGCACTCCTCATGCACACTAAAGGAATGCTTTGGTGCATTAACCCACCAATAATCCGGGTTGTATACCACTTCAATGCCATGAGTTTTTGCAAATGATGCACCAATGAATGAATGAGATGCACCTGTATCGAATAAAGCTCTAGCTCTAGTGCTATTAATCAAAATAATACCTGCCACAACATCATCTGGTACTGCAGGCTGCTCCTCCACCTGAGTGGCGAAAAGCCGTCCACTACGTGCTCGAGATCCCTCCGGCTGACGCGGTGCTGACGTGCGTCCAGCCGACATAGCCGGTGGCAATCCCGCAGGCTCTCGGAGGGATGAAGGAACTGATGCCGCTGTCGGTGTAGACGACGCCCAACTCGGGCACTCTCGGGCCATATGCCACGCTTGGCCACACTTGTAGCACTTTCCCTCACGTTGCGGGCAAGCCGACGGTCGGTGCTCACCGCCGCAAATGACCCATCGCGACGGCCTCCAATTCTTCGACTGCTGTTGGGGATACCGAGGGGGTTTCTTTACATTCGGCCAGCCCCCGGCACCACCCGCCGCCTGTTTCTTTCCTTTGTCTCGGTCCTTGTCCATCGACTCGTGCTCTCCACGAGCATAGGCGCTACCATGCTCCGCCCACAAGGCTCGATCCAAAACCTCCGCAAAGGTTGTAAGTTTAAGGATTTGAACCTTCTCGTAAATCCTTGGCTGAAGCCCTCGCAAGAACCAATCAGCCCGGTCCCGATCATCACGAACAACATCCGAGACAATCGATAATGTGGGAGAACTCCCGCTCATACTCTCCCATAGTCCGATCACCTTCCCTTAACTTGCGAAATTTTTCTTGCAACTTCCGCTTCTTGGTGTCGGGAAATTAGTTCGCAAACATTAGCCTTCGGAACTCCTCCCAAAGCATAGGCGGAAGATCGGTAGACCGATCTCGCTTTACCCGCTTCCACCACACCTTCGCCGCCTTTTCCAAGCAATGAGTGGCTAGGTGCACTTTGTCTTTCTTCAAGGCATAAATATCCTCGAAGAGCGTCTCAATCGAGTCGATCCACGACTCCACCATCCATGGCTCCACCTTTTTTTCCGTCAAAGATAGGTGGGTTGAACTTCTTGAACATGACGAGGGCCGTCAATGCACGCTCCCGCTCCGCCTCTATAGCCGCACCATCTGGATTTGAGGTTCCCGAACCGGCCGCTACCGCTGTGATTGGAATAGCCATTGCGCCCACACCCTCGACCACAGCCGGCACCACTACAGGAGCCGCAGGGTGCTTGGCTCCCACTGGAGCGGCCGCCGCCTGCTGTCGCTCCAAGGCCTCTTGAAGCCTTTGATTCTGCTCCCCCTGACGTTGAACGGACTCCGCTTGTTACCACACCACTCCTATATGTGCGGACATTTGCTCCCGAAGCTCCCCGTTGCCACTTGCTCCGGATTGCTTGGGTACCGCATTCGGCTCCTCTCGTATTGACCTTGTTCGCGGTCCACCACGAGCCATTGCTACCTGAAATGAACCAACTCACATTAGTTACTCAACCAATATACTCGAACATACCCAATCGAGCAAAAGCAAACAAGTGTATTTATTCTTATTCCAAAGTATTATGTCGTCGGCTACCTGACACAACACAAGGAGTAGAGAACAAATATCAACTTGGATTAGCCCCTAACAACATTAGAGACATGCTAGCATTAACCCAATCATAAGGCTTTCGCTATAAATTAGTTCCACGTCACTCTTTCCTAGATCCTTAAGGTTTTCTATTCCTAAGGGTCTCTAAGTCCATTCCTATTCTTTCACTTTTCAGACTTTGATACCACTATATCTGTCACGCCCCGGGACCTATCCTTTTGGCCGATCCAGGCACGTCAAACAGACGCCGAACGGACAACACCTCCCCTGTCCGCCCAAGGCTCAACAACAAGTACAAATCAAATAGAGAAATTTGTACAAGCAGAAATATAAACATATATGACTTGCACGAGGGCAAGCAATGGCCAAAGTGAAAGATTCTAAACTATTACAAACATACAAGTATTATGATTAACTTTTAACCACATACATGCATCCAACATTTATATTCTTTAAACATCATTTCTTCTCATTACATCACATGATCTTCAAAATAGAACTTTTACATTTAACATCGTTTAAATATCTATAATCATCAAATACAAAAGATGATACATAAGGGATATGCAACTAAGCAAAATGAAACTATCTCGGGTAGTCTCTGTCTATGGCGCGATACCTTTACCGCGATCATCGGCTGGCTCACTTGGTCCCAGCTCTGTGAAAATAGTAGGGTGAGAACTATAACAAAGTTCGCAGTGGGTTCGGCCGCCGACCTCGCCGACTTTCCCACTAGGTCTAAATCAGGCATAATAGAAGAATAGATAGATAGTAACCAACTAAACAAATGCAGCTAATATGCCTTAACAAGATAAAATCAATACTATGTTCCAAAAGAATGCTTATGATGAATGCATAATCATTTTCCATTACTCAATATCGTGGCCAACCCGTAGGTTTCGCCCTCAAGTCCCTAAAATCGGGCCCTCAGCTTCCTCCCGACGGGACCAAACTCACCAACTCAAATTCCTAATATCGGGCCCTCAGCTTCCTCCCGACGGGACCGTACGCTGGGCAACACTAACCCAGTGATGACAACTCCGGAGCTCATTGCTCGAGGGGAAGCGACCACTCTCAAGCCAAGACCTATAGGCGAGTAAGATCAATCCTCAACCATAAGGATTCCAAGTTCAATCCGATCCTTAACTATAAGGATGCAATGCTCATATGACCCTTAACTATAAGGTTCTTATGTCATAATGTCAATTATTTCACTTTACTTGCATGATGTTCCCGAACCTTTGAAAATCAGTCAATAGGTGGTTAACAGTGTCTTCACGCTGTTCGGGGCAATTCATGGTGTTCCCAAAGCATGTAATAGGCAAACGACCTATAATCGCACAAACTACTACATAAAATAATACATAAACCATGCATTTAGAGCTCGTTACCCTGATCTGTGTCGCAATAGATTCAACTAACTAGTCAATCTAAATCGTCTCGATGCAAGGATGCCCGTGCTCATTGTCCGAAGTGAAAACGGTGGCTGGGCAGTCATGAAACAGTAAGAAAACCACTAAAAACTTGGTTCCGAAAGTGGCCACGGTCGTCGCGCACAACGAAGCTTCACCGATTGCAGCGAAGGTGAGCACGACACTCCACAGGGTCCCAGGAGTGTAGTGTTCACACTTAGAGGACTCGCCGAAGTCTTAGATGGCCGAAAACAAAGACTACTAAGAAGCTAACCTGGGGCATGCACCATGCCTGAGCTAGGGTGTAAGGAAGTGAATCCTCGAAATCCGAGGATTAGGCTTCCTTTGGAATCGACTGTTTGTCGAGTGTGTAGGCTTCGGAAAGTCCGAAGGTGATTATAATGCCTAAAGCGCATTAAGGAAAGGTCCGCGGGAGCACCATTGTAAAATCTGCACTAGAGCAGAAATGCTCTCGGGGACCGGTCACTGGCAGAGAGGGACCGGTCCCATCAGGCTGGGCTGCGGGGGTCTCTGATAAAACCTGTCCCTGGCAGTGAAGGACCGGTCCCCGAACGTTGGCCCAGCGAAAATAGCCGAAATTTGGCTAAGTCCCGAAAACCCAACTCTCGGGAACCGGTCTCTTGGACAAGGACCGGTCTCCCGGGGACCGGTCTCTCAGGCAAGGACCGGTTTCTGAACGCGAAATCCTTCTGCCTGAGATGGAAGGCTCTCGGGGACCGGTCTCCCCGAGCTGGGACCGGTCCCTCACTGCGAAAATGCCCAGAGAAGGCTGGTTCAGAAGATGAAAAGTTGAGGGGGCTATCTGCAAAATGACCTTTAATAGAGGCTGGGGGACCTCTCTCTTTCTCTTATTTGCTCTCTAACCTCTCGCACACTTTCCCTCTCTCTCTCTAGAAAGAAAAAGAAGGAGGAAAAGAAGAAGAAGAAGAAGGAGAGGAAGGAAAAGAAGAAGAAGTGAAAGGAGAAGACCAAGAAGAAGAAGAAGACCTTCTTCTCTCTTCCCTTCAAGCTAGAGCAAGCTTGGAGCTTGGTTTAGAGGTAAGCCCTAAATCCTCTAATGGTGTTTTTAGGGTTTGGGAATTTTATTGTTTAGAAATGGTTCGAATGGAACCCAGTGGAAATGAATAGAAGGTTCGAGCTCGAATTTGAAGCTCGCACCATGGATTTCCCCCTCGTTGCCATTCTAGGGCACGGATTTGGGATTTTTGGAAATCTAGGGTTTTGATCTATTTTAATAGGTCGTAAACCAAATTGCTAGGTTTCGGAACGCGTCGGCGAAGACGGTTTGTCGATCCGACGAGCGAGTGCGGAGAAATCGCCGAATCTAGTACTTGAGGGCTCGCTTCGCCCCGAGGAGTTGAAGCGACGTGCAAGGACCGCAGCGTCGAGTTTTCTACCGTCGCGGCATCACCAAGAGGTGGGTGGTGTCCATTTCGAAGCAATCGAGCTCCTTTTTATGTCTTAGTGTTTTGAGATCTTGCATCCTGTGTTCACATGCATTGTAGAATAATTATGCATTTGCCTTTCCTTATGTTTCCTAGCCGATATCAGATTATGCATTAGTTGCTAGATATAGAGGATGATGAGGATTGGGTCGAGACTTGTAATCCTATAGTGCAGCAGTGAAAGAACGATGCAATAGTTGAAATAAAGAACGAGTGGGATCTAGTTGTTAATAAACAAAGAGAACGAGTGGCATCTAGTTGTTAATAAACAAAGAACGAGTGGCATGCATGAGTTGTAGCATATGTGGAACCCATTGACTATGGTGATAGCAACCCTAGAAGATAGGGCACCCTTGAGGTAGGAGAATTGGATCATACTCATTGTCTGCTCCCAACTTGTGATGGTCGCTCCACACAAGTAGTGCGCTCCGGAGTCGGTCATGAGGGATAGCCTATGTAGGGTACCGTGGGATAGGGATAGCCAATTTGGGGTCCCGAGGGATAGCCTATGTGGGGTCCCGCAGACTGTCTCGGATTCGTAGTATCGAGACGGCTATGTGAGTAGTAGGCGGAATCCTGAATGAGCCATAAGGTTAATGAACGAGTAAATAGCTTTACTTCTTGGACATACGAAGAGCTAGTTGATTATCTATTTCATTGTGCATGCATCCATTACATATATGATTCGGGCACAGTAGCGTAGATTTACTATCTGTTTTCATAGCTTTCTATATCTATCTATTGGTTTATCTACTCGTACCCACTTGGACCTAGTAGGGAGACCGGCGGAGTCGGCGGCCGAACCCATTGGGAACTATGGAAGATAGTTCTCACCCCACTCTTTTCAGGTTCGAGCTCGGGTGTCCCCGGCGAGCGCGAGGATCGCGGTAAGGGCCTAGCGCCCTAGTTGCATTAGCTATCCACCTATTTTGCATTAGCTCTGCCTTGTAATTATGTTTGAGAGTAGATGCTGTATAGGGTGAGACTTGAGCGCTTGTATTTATATTTTGGAAGAATGTAAAAGATGGAACTAAATGTATTAAGTTGAATGAATGTAATAGATAGAACCTTTCTCTCTTTATCTACTTGTATGTTTCATACTTGTATCTTGCTCTCAGTTGTTAGCACTGATGGTGCCCCTTGTGATCATGTATTTATGAATTGATTCCCTGGGTAAATTCTTATACATGATCAGTGGTTAGCCTTGGGCTGGCAGGGGAGGTCCTGTCCGTTCGGCGTCTGTTCGACGCGCCCGGGCCGGACCAAATTGGTAGCGGTCACGGGGCGTAACATAAGGCATCACCCAGGAGGGCGCCGGCGGCATGGTGGCTCGAGCCCTGGCCAGGAGGTGGTCCCCGCACCCGAAAGGAGGGGTCGGGACCCCTGGCCGGCGTCGAAGTGGCACGACTGCGGCGGCGGGCAACGAAACCAGCCTCCGGCTTGGCCATCATGGTGTGGCACGGTGGTGGCTCGGGGATGGCCGGGGGTGGCAGTGGTGACCTCTCAGAGGTCGTGTCACGCCCGGGTACCAGCGGAAGCATATCCGACACGTGCACAGACCCGCCATACACCTGCAGTATATAAGGCGTCTACAAGCAACAAGTCGATAGGAAGTAAAATAAAGAAAGTCCTATCCTGATATCAGAGCAATGTACAAGTCGATATAAATCATCAAAAGAACAAAAAGTGTACAAACCCAAAATCTCGACTAAAGAGCAAGTATCACAACAATACATATACATCGCAGGGTAAACAAAAGGAATCGGTACAACGGTGGTCTCTCTATACATAGGGACATCACCCTCGGCCGTAGCCCGAGTAGCAAGGTGATCGACTAGCACGCTCCTAGTAGTCCCTAGCTAGGCGCGACTCCCTTGCCACGATCCCTAGCCTCCCCTGTAGATGGCTCTGTAAAAACAACCACCAAAAGGACGTGAGAACTATTAACAATAGTTCCCAGTGGGTAAGCCGCCAGCCTCGGCGAATTACACCACTAGGCTCAAGATGTACTAAATGAAAGCAAAAACAATAATTGCATGATTTATAAGCATGATGCTAGTAAGTAATAAGCATGTAATCAACATGTAATAGCTTTCTACAGTAATAAACCATTTGCATAAAAGAGATATAGCAACTTCTGTAATCATGAACATAGACATGAGTATAAGCACGAATATAAAAGTGACTACTGTACAC
>NW_017893537.1:0-28706 GCF_001540865.1 Ananas comosus
GCCGAAAAGAGAAGAGATCTTTCGTCTGAGCTCTCTGAAATGTCCGTTAGCTCAAATCTTGACACGTCATGTTTCGTTTACTAACTTAACAAGCTGAATCACTGTTCAGTTTCGACTAGACAATCGACGCTGGGGTACGCGTTGGTCACTGAAAACGCAACCGAACTGCAATCTTTTATTAGATAGCTTTCGGATTTATTTCTCACCTCCTATGGATGTCAGAAAAATAGAAACCTTAAATCTAGCCTCATATAAAATATTCTGACATCTCTGCAAAAAATTTTCATACATTCTTCTGAGACTGTTGAATTTTCTGTTAATTTATCTGTCCGTGTTCCAAACAGAAATAATTTCTAGAATCTTTGTTTTAATCCGATTTCAGCAACACAGTCATCCTCTGACTTATTTTTTACCTCTATAAATCTACCAAAAAGAGTTTTTCACACTATTTTTATTTATTATTATTTATACTCAAATCTGTATATTACAAACCTGGACATAAAAAGCCTTGTACCGGTGACAGCCCAATGCAATTTTTCCGCTGAAGTAATGCATTGTTTTTGGATTTTTACATAAACTCTTAGAAACTTTCTAATCAATTATAACTTGAAAACATGATTCTAAGATCTATAATTAAGTATGAATCACCATAAACAAGATTTAAAGCTTACCTACGCATCGTGATTCAAGTTTTGCATGTTTTGCGTCTTTTCCGATTCTTCGAAGTCATGGATTCTTCGATCTTCAATATTCCGCTCCGAACTTCTTCAAGACTCCGACTCGACCCACGAAACTTACCAACACATAGGACCTAACACATATCACCCACAAATGGATGGACAAACCGATGTAGTAAATAGATGTTTGGAAAATTATTTACGGTATATGCAAGGGATTGGCCTAGGGAGTGGTCCTGAGGGTTACCATTGGCTAAATGGTGGTATAACACATCATATCACCTCTCAATCAAAACCACCCATTTGAGGTTGTCTACGGGCAAGCACCACCTTTACATGTTCTGTACTTGGCTGGGGATTCATCCTTTGAGGTTGTAGATCGGACTTTATTTGCTAGAGAGGTTTGCAGTAAGAGTAATCAAGGATAATTTAGCTAAGGCCCAGAATAGGATGCGAAAATTGGCTAACAAGGGAAGGTTTGAGAGATAACTCCAGATAGGGGATTGGGCCTATGTGAAATTGCCACCTTATAAGCAAATATCGATGAGGAAATAAACATCGCAAAAGCTGTCTCCACGTTATTTTGGTCCATTCAAAGTAATCTCCAGGATAGAACTTGTCGCCTACAAGCTTCAACTTCCTGAGACCACTAAAATCCACAATGCATTCCATGTATCTTAGCTTAAGAAAAAAAATAGGATTGATGCCTCTTTCCCCGCATATTCTAGCATTCATTGGCTCTACTAGCAACTATTGATAGAGCCTGTGGCTGTGTGAGATAGGTGTTTGGTCAAGCATCAAGGAAAAGCTACAATACAACATGTAATCTAGTGGTCGAATCAACCGAAGAAGAATGCCACATAGGAGTATTTGTTTAATATCCAAAACATGGACAAGGATCTTCTTGGCATAGGGGTGATACACCTGTGAATTGATAACAAAAATTGCTATTGCAACGCTTGAAGTTCATCATCGCACCAAAAGCTCAGCCACTTAATTCCTCTTCTATTTTTCTTCTATTGCTCATTGTTAAAGAAGGAGTTTGTCAGGGTTGAAGGGGTTGAATAAGGATCGTCCGATTTTACTTAAGTGAGACAATCCCAGCCGTCCTTAATGAAAGAATGCATGCAATCGAAAAATCGCAATGGAAAAGAAATTGATTTTACAAATTTTTAAAAACTTATGAAAACGAAACAAACTATTTACTCTACATGGAATGGCCTAGGATCCCTCGAGTTGTGATTTAAAATCATTAAACAATTAAACTAAATTTAATTGTACCTTTGCGCGGGTAGAACTACACTATTTGGGATCAGATTGATATCAGTTCTGCGAAGGTAGCCACGCACGCGCTCGGCATCTATCGGTATCCACGCAAAGTCGGTGAAGTCTTTCAAGTGTCGTTCAAAACTCCAAAATTGAACGTAGCGGATTATCTTTCATTCCAAGGTCGTACTAGTGCCTTCCGGAATGAACCAAGAAAAATAACCGAGAAAACGGGATCCACGCCAGAGATCAATTGAAAGAGAATAGACCGACTCCTCGACGCGGCACACACCCGAGGAGATCACCACCATACGGACAAGAGAGAGGGAGAGAAAGTTGGCTATCATTAATTATTGATTCTTTTCATTAATAAAACGTAATTTTTATTGTAAAGTTTTGAATAAATATGATGTAAAAGTTTATATTTAAAATAAATTAAAATAATTTTAACGTGCATTTGCACGTACACTCAGCTAGTGTGTGTGTATATATATATATATGTCACGCCCCGAACTCGGTCCTATTTGGTCGAAAGTCCTATTTGGTCGGTTTGGACCCGTTGAACAGACGCCGAACGGACAACATCTCCCCTGTCCGCCCAAGGCTCAACAACAAGTACAAATAGGGTATAAAATTTGCACATGCGGAAGGACTTACAGGTGAGTGTGATCCAATCCTTAACTATAAGGATGTCAAGTTCAATCCATTCCTTAACTGTAAGGAAATAATGTACGTATGACCCTTAACTCTAAGGTTGCTATGTCATAATGTCATAATCACTCCTTTACTTGCATTCTTTACTTTCGCTAGTGTTATATACACTACTTTGTACTCACACAGACATGTCACACTTGTTCTCTAAGTGTTCAATTCTAGCATTCTTGACTCAACAATGCCACTCTCTACATTCATGTCCATATGTCACATTTATTTTCTAAATCCACCAAGTTCTTGTCATTTATCATGCATACATAGGATTTATAAATTCTCACTTTCTTACTAGTATTTCACATGCATTTGAACTCACAAGTAACTCTGCTATGCAATATGCTCAATACATTCATATGCTCAAATATGACACTTTAGACATAAAAGGAATTTCGAGGTCCTTGGAATGCACCACCCACCTTGGATGGTTGTAGGGATGCTACGGTTTAATTCTTGAAATTTTTGGGCGCTTACTCGCTCGCCTGCGGCAACATGAAGCCAAACTAGGCTTTTTATACAATATCTTCATCTAAACTTTTTCGTTATGTCGAACCGAGTTTTCCATTTCGTTGGGAATACCTCTAATTAGGTTTCTACAAGGTCAATTTGTCTTAGAAACACACTAGGGCAAAAGCCCCAAAATTTGTGCCCTAATGTTGCCATTTGCCCCAACCTAGGTTTTGATCTCTAGAACAAGTAAAAGAAAACTTGTCCAACATCTAGAAGCTTATCTAGAACCATCTAAACCATTTCTAGGGCATACAAACCAAGCCCTAGCAATTCACCATGAGAGCACATGAAGAAGCTTGAGCTTCATGTGTTCTATAGCCTCTAGAAGGTTTCTACTCTTGTAAGAAGCTCAAAACCAAAGATCTAGGGTATCAAATCCAAGCCCTAACCCTAATCTTACAAGAAAACCTTACCTTGGACCTAAGCTTTCCCAAGTCCAACTTGTAGGAGAGACCCAAAGCTTCAAACCCTTTAAAACTCCTTCAAAAACTCTTCTTCTCCTTCCTCTCCTTGCTCGTTGGAGAGATTTCTAGAGAGAGAAAGAGAGAAATGAGAAGGAGATGAGTGTTGGCTGTGTAAACCAGGTGGGAGGAGGGTTGGGGTATTTTATAAGGTGCTACAATAGCAAAAAGGCCCTCCCTCTTTTCCTAATTGCAGCAGACTCTATTTTGCTGCGAGACCCAAAGTGTACCGGTACACATTACTTTGTACCACTACACGATTGTTGTCACGCCCCAATCCCCGCCAATTTGGTCGGGTTCGGGTCACGTCAACAGACGCCGAACGGACAGAGCCGTCCATGTCCGCCCAAGGCTCTAACAACATGTATAAATAGGCAATCAACAAGAGATTTGCATATATAATACAAGGCTTGCACGAGGGCAAGCAACAACGGAAGCGAAAGCTCTAAGCTAATTAAGCAACATACATGATATTTGATTACATTTAAACCAAATTCAAGTAAAACTATTACATTTTTGCATCATATCTTTTTACATTTAGTCATCCACAAAATACATGATTGTTTACACTTTGCATCCCTAAATCAACAGAATAAAGTTGATACATGTATATCAAAAAGGAATGAGTACAAAATGTATAAAGTCCCGGTGGCTGCGCCAAACCCTTGCCTCGGTCCTCCGCCGCCCCGCTCGTGCCAGGACCTGTAGGGTTAGTGGTGTGAGAACTACAACGAAGTTCCCAGTGGGTTCGGCATCTGTAAGGACTGATATTTTTGCAGTGTAGCTAAACTCTCAGTTGACGATGTTTTTGTGTGTAATTTAATTACAAAAGCACTCGTCAAGTTTCGGGCGAAAACGAGTTAAAACGGAAATTCTACGCGATTTCCAAGTTTCACTTAAAGTGAATAGTAACTCGATTTTCCAGAGAAGCCGCGATGAGAAGTTGGTTTCTGGCTCGTACCGGACTCTGTTCATAGCAGTCCAATAGCTCGTTTCGATCGGTTCAGCTGTTCTGGAACCAATGATGCTGACGGATTTTGAGTTTGACGCACGGATTTCGAGAAAATCCAAAAATACATGTTTTATATGTATTTATGTGTGTGTTTCCTTCTATTCAAAGAAGGATGGATTTTGTTGTGAATCCGTGGTCGATCAAGACGAAACGAAATTGCAGCTTTGTTGTCTCCGTCGTGCTGATCGCACTGGTGCAATCCGTTCGCAAATCTGACGGACGGATCTGCGGAGATCGCGCGTTGATCGAGGAGAGGTCGGTAGTGGCAAAACGGTATTTTCGCAAAAGTCGCGATATTTTATGTACCGTTTCGCGAGGGATCGCACGTGGAGGGGCGTTCATGCGTTTTAGTCGTACTGTGAGGGACTCGGATTGAAATTCCGATGTTTGAGGGGCTTTCTCGCTTTGTTGCACCCTGTATATAGTTGTTTTCTAGGGTTTGGAGCCATCTAACCCTAACCTAGCCTTGCCCTAGCCCCCTAGCCGCCTCCCCCACATTCCCCTGCTCCTCCTGCGCGCGCCCCGGCCACCTGAGCAGCGCCGCCGGCTGCCGGAGCTCTCCTCTCCATCTTTCTCCATCTCTTTCTCTCTCCCTCTCTCCTCTCGGGTTGTGTGAAGGCCCGGGGCTGCGCCTCCTGCAGACCCTCCCCCGGGACCGCACCGTGCTCCGGCAACCTTCCCCGCCGACCGCCGCCGTCGCCGGGCGCCGCCGCTGCTGCTCCTGCGGTCTGCTGCAACCCAGGCCGAGCCTGGCCGAGCCGGGTTGCCACAGCCACCAGCGCGCCGCCGCCGCCTGGAATCCCTCCCGCCGACGTCCACGGAGCCCCGGCACCCCTTCCCGCCGGTCGCCGCCGCCCCAGCGCGCCGCCGCCGCCGCCTCGGCCGGCTGCAGCCGCCCAACCCGAGCCCGAGCTGAAGCTGGGTGCGACTTCTTCCCAGCGCCGCCGCCGCTCGAGGCCGCACTCCTGGCACCCCTCCGGCCTCCTGCAACCTTCCTCCGCCGTCCCGGAGCTCCCCGGCCGCCGCCGTGGCCGCCTTTGCTCGTGGAACCCGAGCCGGAGCTCGTGCGGGCTGAGCTTGCTTCCCCGACACCGCCGCCGCACCCCGCCGTCAACCGAGGTGAGCACGGTACTCCTCACCTCCCCCGCACCCATCCCTGGCCGCCGCGCATGCCGCCATGCTGCCGGAAGCCGGCCGGAGCAAGCTTGCTCCGACCAAGCCCGAAATAGGGCTTATTTTGGATGGGTTTCTGTTCTGGGCTTTTCGAACCTCCCCGACCTCTACGGAAGGGAGCACGATGATCCTGGCAAGTTTCGGATCATCGTGCTCACCTTGGTTTCTGTTGGGAAGGCCCCGTTCTGCTGTTTTGGCGATGTCGCTCCGTTTCATCCTTTTTGGCTGCTGTTTCGGGTTTGTGCTTGTTTTTTCGGCGATCCGAGGTTGTTCCGATGCCTCCGGAGGTGAGCACGGTGATCGATGGTCAGTGCTGATCACAGTGCTCACCTTACCTTGGATCAGCAGTGTCCGGTTAGCCCTGTTTGGCGCGATCTTCCCCGACTGCGCGCTGTTCGCTGAACCTTCGGGTTGCTCCCGCGCTTTCCACAGTGAGCCATTGTGCTCCAGATCATGAGCACGGCCTCCAGTACGTCGAGACCTGTCAGTACGTGTCTCTGCGGACTTCGGAAGTCCTCGGTTTGCGTGAACGAGCCGCTTGATCGCTCAAATTACATAAAATGATGAGATTTTATGTAATTAGAGGGTCTTTTATGCATTTGTGCTTTGCGTGGCTACTGTGGGCAGTGTATGGGAGTTTGTAATGACCGCTGGACTGATTGTCCATGGTCCGTTAGCTTTCGCGGAAATCGGTAGGTCGATTTCGGTGCGTTTTTCGGCGAAATTCGCCGAAAGAACGCGGTTTCGGGTCGGATTCTTTCCGACGGTGTTTGGTTGCTTCGTGTTTTGTCGCTGAGCCTTGTTGGCTGGTCACCATCATCATTTTGTGGGCTCGTAATGACCGCTGGAGCTCCATTGTGTGTTTTCAAAACACAGAGTTTTCATTGTGGAAATCACGTTTTTAAAAGGTTCGAATGATTTCAATGAGAATGAATTAAGTTAAAACTAAAGCTTCCGTGTGGGGGGGGGGGAGCCTTTTAAATAGGATGATGTTGTCCTGTAGCATGCATCATCACAGCGCCTAAGAGTGTTCAAGCATGCACATTTCTAAGGATTGTAGCCGTTGAATAAATGCATATAATTAAATTGTTGTTAATTGATAATTGTAAGGGTTGTGGTTGTGAATCCTGTTGTAATCGGAGTAGCACCGTCAACATACAAGAGACTCATGTCCGATCGTGGACCAGATGAACTGTGTATTTGAGCGGCGTCTGTAACGTCACTTAGGCCAGTTGGAAAAAAAGAAAAAAGGTACACTCTTCCGCGACTCTGAGTTTTCAAAACTGTACACTTCGAATTTTAAAAAATGGCTTTGAAAATCGACCCAAAGGGGCGTGTGACATCGCATTCCGAACCTCGCCTGACTTACCCCACTAGTCCTCTCCAGGCATAAAGTTATTTAAGGAAAGAAAAGTAACCGGTACTAAATGCATCAATACTTATATATATATATCATTGGATTTCCAATAGCTTCACATGCATAATTAGGAAATGCAGCATGCCAAATCAACCAAATAACTTGGCTCTACCCCCATCTTACCGGTTAACCATTGTTCACCCCAAATAACCACCACCCCCCAAAATCTCTTAATAGCGGGGGACTCGGAACCTCCCATGGACCCGTCACGGGGACTTTACCCACCACCCCGCCCAATCCCATGGTGGCCACCCGGAGCGGCACCGGCTCGAGGGGGTCAAGAGCGACCTCCTCAGCCAAGATGTAATGTGAGTATCAGGGATCCAACTCAAACTTGATATCATAGCCACTATCACATTAGCCGATTCATGAAGGTTCTCTACCTATTCAATCTTGCGCCACTCTCTAGCTTTATCCTTTGACCGATGTTCAAATGGTTCTAAACCATGTTTAACCGGTCATCTCTCAAATGCCAAATCCTGTTTCTATGTCAACTCGTCACCATTGTTTTCCTATTGTCCAAGTCCTAACTCACACATTCACACACAACTTGAGGGTCCGAATCAACCACATGTCCATTTGGTTCTATCATCCGCTATTTCACTCCGTTAGAAGCATATAAAAATGAAGTCAAACCAAGTGCCACATATGTATCCACCCTACAACCAGAATTGTAAAATACAAACAGTATGCTAAAAGAATAGAGAAAACAGATCATAACCAGAAGGGAACCAACCGATCCGGCTCGCACACCCGCACCTCTATTCGTGTGGGTAGAAATATGCCAGGCCCCGCTTTACGACAAGCGATTTCGCCAATACCTATACTATCAAATAATGCCATATTAAGGCTTTTGTACATGAAACTATACTCTATCATTTCGCAAACGTAACGGAGTTGTCCCTACGCGTTTAAGGCACAGCCCCCAATAGTTTCCACGGTCATTTTGTCCCCGAAAAACCCTAGGGCAAAAGCCCTAAATTTTCAAGCTCTAATATTGTCATTTAGGGTTTCCCCATGAATCGATCCCAATCCTAAGCAAATAATAGCTTAGGATCATCTAAGAAGCACTCTAGTAAGGTTTCTAGACCTTTGGTACCAACCCTAGGACTCCAAACACCACTTCCAAGGATTCACCATGAGAGCACTTTGAGCTCTCATGGGTACCATGGTATACATGGCTCAAAAGAGCCTCTAAAGCCTCTATGGAGCACAAAGCTCCAATTTTCTAAGCCAAAATTCAAACCCTAGACTCATTTGTACCAAAAACTCACCTTAGCCCAACCTCCTCCAAGTCCTTCTTGTAGGAGAGCTTGTAGAACCCACCAAAGCCTCCAAATCCTCATTCTCTTCACTTCTTCTTCTTCTTCTCCAAGCCCTAGAGCTAGGATTCTAGAGAGAGAAAGAGTGGAAATGAGAGGAAATGGGTGAAAAGGGTGGAAATGGCTGTGGGAGAGAGAGGGGTGTCCATATATAGTGTTGTAACAATTGCATTTAAGCCCCTCCACTTGTTTCCCCTTGAACTGCCCAGACTGGGCATTTTTCTCCTTCGGGGACCGGTCTCTCCGACCAGGGACCGGTTCCCGAACGGGGGTTTTCCAGGATTTAGCCAAATTTTGAGTTTTTCAGCTGTTGCGCAGCGAGGTACTGGTCTGCCCGTCAGGGACCGGTCTCTCGAGGACCGGTCTCACCACCAGGGACCGGATGCCTCAGGACTTCATGGCAGGCTACGCGTATGGGGACCGGTCTCTCCTTCAGGGACCGGTCCCCAAGAGCTCAAAATTTGGGACTTAGCCAGATTTTCAGATTTGCTTTCTCGGGCCCCCTTTAGCTCCGTTTATGAACTCTAATGCACTTAGGGTCCATTCTAACTCGGAATGACGGAACTCGGTACGATTTACGAGGGATGTGGTATGTTACAATTGCCCAGAGGCCAAACCCGAGAGCAGCTTCTCTCGGATTTTGCAAAAGTGTACCGATACACACCAGGGGTGTCATCGATAACACGACTTCGCAGAGGCAAACCCGAGAGCAATTTCTCTCGGTTTGCAGTGTTGTACCTGTACAACATCAATGTTGTACCGGTACACAATGTCCAGACTGCAGTTTTTGCATCTTTTCGATTCTACTTCGCGCCGATTGATGCTAAAACATTTCTAACTCTTTTAGAACTCATCATTAACCCTTCCAACATTGTTGGAATGTTAAATGGAACTTGTTTAACTATTTCTTTCGCATACTTTAGTCAATTTGGCTAAAGTTCGACGTTCTCTGCCGAGTTTCGGTACGTTACATTCTCCACCCCTTAAAATTAGTTTCGTCCGTAAAACTAACTTAATTAACATCTAGATCCATACCTTAATCCAGAAACTCGAAGAGATGGGGATAATGCTCTCTCATCGCGCTCTCGAGCTCCCAAGTGGCTTCCCGATCATTGTGGTTGAACCAATGGACTTTAACATACGGAATCTCACGGTTCCGTAGTTTTCTTACTTCTTGATCGATGATTTATGCCGGAGACTTCTCATAAGTCATATCCTCTTGAATCTCGGACGGTTCAAACGAGGGGACATGCTCGAGATCATGAATATACTTGCAGAGATTCGATACGTGAAACACATCGTGCACTCCCGCAAGCCTCGGTGGTAATGCTATCTTGTAGGCCACCGCATGTGGTATTCCTGGTGTTCAGCAGGAAAGGCTTGTCGACAGCTCTAGAGAGTGTCGGGACAAGTCCGAGTGGTGTTCGTGCGAAATAGACGCAAAACAGACTCAGCGGGGACGCGAGAGCAGGACTTAGCTTTGAGAATCTGCAAATTGCAGATTTTCTGCTTGTTGTACCGGTACAACCATCAAGGCGTACCGGTACACTTTCTGTACCGGTACAACATCAGGGATGTACCGGTACATTTCAGCAGATTTTGCGCAGCTGCTCTAGGTTGCCATTTGTACCGGTACATTTCCCCGTGTACCGGTACACCAGGGTAGGTAAGGGGCTTTTTGGTCTTTCTTCCCTCGTTGTTTTCACCCACCCCTTTTTCCTCCTATATAGGATAGAGAGAAGCAGAGAGGAGATGTTTTAGCTGTGCTCTCTCTCTCTCTCTTGAGCTTGGTCGTACGTACGTAGGAGGAGCTTGGGTGGTGTTGGAGTTTCACCGACGTCGCGCCGCGGTGCCGTTCGAGTGTACATTCGTCGTCGTAGCATCGCGAGGAGGCCGGGCGAGGGTGCGATTCCGCCGTTCTCGACGTCGCGCCGAATTGGGATTAGCTATCGAGGTAGGTTAATCGTCGGTCTGTCTTCTAAATGTATAGTTTGTCGACATGTGTTGTTGTGTTGATAGATTTTGCTCAGTTCTTGAATTTTGGCATATTCCATGTAAAATCTGAATTGGAGCTTCCTCGTTGCATGTATCTACTAGCACATGTTGGACTGGAATTTGACTTAGGAGAAAACAACGAGTATGACCTGTCATATGCTTAAACCACCTGATTTAGCTCTAGGAGCCGTTGTTATTTTGTATCGCTGCAATATCAGTGTGGTGGATATCCCAGATAGTTTAGATTTCACTTACGCTCGTGCTGGGATGCCGAGTGTATTTTTACAGTAGTGTTCAGACTGTTCCGGACTGTTGGGGGCCGTCGGGGTTGACGGTGGACCCCTATCGCCGTTTTGGCGTCAGATTGTGCCGAGGGCACGTGACCTGTTGGTTGTTAGACTAGTTGGACCCTGTTACTTGACTTTGACTTGTGAGAGCCTGATTGAGCTCGACAGATATACGCTGCATACTCGGTTGGGTAGCTCCCACGAGTTCCACTCCGGAGACGGGCGTTGTGCTTTCGCATTGGTGTCGTTCGTGCAGGTTGGACTTGCTCTCCACGGACCTCTTAGTGTGGAGGTAGCTGTATAGTCGCAACTGGGCTGGACGGGTGTGTTCACAGTCCCGGGGACGAGTATGCTTACAGTCCCAGTTGGATTGGGTCAGAATTGACATTTCCTACAGTTGGTTAGTATAGAGCATGATAGTGTAGTGACTTGTAGTTGTAGATTTTCTTCCAGCATTCTTCTACTATCTTTGCTCCCTTCTGTAGACTTAGTGGGTGGACCGATGATGTTGAGGGCGGCACTCACTGAGGACTACTTGTTTTTACAGTAGTTCTCACACCGTATTGTTCTTTTTCGTTTTGTAGAGCCATCGTCGTCGGCTGCTGCTAATCCTGATCGTGGGAAGGGTGTCGCGAGTTAGAGCCCTACTAGACGAGCCAGAGCTAGTGGAGTACCAGCTGCAGGTAGTTGTAGTTTTTGAGTTCTTATACATACTATAATTACTGTTTCTTGCGAGGCGAGCTTTTGTATACAGATTTTGTATGTATAGTAAACTTTTATTTGCTACCAGGTTATGTTTTGTTCCTTACAGCTCTATACTATTGGTTGTAGTATTGTATTTTTCATAGGTACTGCTAGCGCTTCGTATACAGAGAAAATTCTTTTGTATACGGCGGATTTGTCGGCGTGCCCGGGGAACGTGATATCCGGGGTGTGACGCCGCGCCAACGCGTTCTAGTATTTCGAACGGTCCAAGGTACCGGGGACTTAGTTTCCCACGGATTCCAAACTATTTTATTCCTCGCATTGGCGATATCTTTAAGAATATGTGGTCACCAACCGCAAACTCGATATTCTTTCTTCGTTTGTCGGCGTAGCCCTTTTGCCGAGATTGCGCCGTAGCAAGTCGTTGGCGGGCGCGGCGAACTTTCTCCTCCGCCTCCCGTACTACATCGGGGCCAAGAGCCACTCTCTCGCCCACCTCGCTCCAATGAATAGGAGAGCGACATTTCCTTCCATAACGGGCCGCGAATGGCGCCATCGCGATCTCATGGTAACTGTTATTGTATGCGAACTCCGCCATCGGTAGATGATCATGCCAACCGCCCTTGTAGTCAAGTACACACGCTCGAAGCATATCCTCAAGTATTTGTATCGTCCTTTCCGATTGGCCGTCACTTTGAGGATGAAATGCCATGCTAAACTCGAGCCGCGTGCCCAACGCATCCTGTAGGCTCCTCCAAAAATGTGATGTGAACCTCGGGTCCCGATACGATACAATTGACACTGGACCCCATGAAGTCTCACAACCTCGTCGATGTATACTTGAGCCAACTTGTCCCCCGACCATGTAATATGAATCGGCAGAAAATGCGCCGGCTTCGTCAACCGGTCTATTATCACCTAAATTGCGTCGTGTCCACCTTGAGATCGGGGCAAACCGGTCACGAAGTCCATAGCGATATTTTCCCATTTCCAAACGGGTATAGGTAAGCTTTGCAATTTCCTCGCCGGAAACCGCCGCTCCGCTTTTACTCGTTGGCACGTAAGACATTGTGCCACGAACTCCTGAATGTCTTTCTTCATGCCCGGCCACCAATAGTGCACTTTTAAATCTTGGTACATCTTGGTGCCGCCCGGGTGAATACTATAAGGAGATTGATGCGCTTCTTGCATAATCGCCTTACGAACGTTCTCGTTCTTGGGTACACACCAACGATTTCGAAATCGAAGGGTGTCGTCGGTGCCAACGCCAAAATCATCGGCACTACCGCTCTCAACTTCACCGCGCACCTTTTGGAGATACTTATCGGAAGCTTGCAACTCTTTTATCCTCTCCAACAAGGTCGGTTGAACAACCAACGTCGCAAGGGTTGCCGGCACTCCCAAAGCCACTACCTCAAGACCAAGTTGTTGCATCTCCTTTTGCAACAACGGTTGGGGTGTAATTGCCGAAGCCAAGTTTTTTCCCGATTTTCTACTAAGTACATCGGCCGCAACATTTGCCTTCTCAGGGTGGTATAGAATAGTAACATCATAATCTTTTAGTAATTCTAACCACCGCCGTTGCCGCATATTCAATTCCTTTTGGGTGAACAAATATTTAAGGCTTTTGTGATCCGTATAGATCTCACAATGTTCACCATACAAGTAATGCCTCCAAAGCTTTAGTGCGAAAATCACTGCCGCTAGCTTAAGATCGTGAATCTGGTAGTTCTTTTCATATGTCTTCAATTGGCGCGAAGTATAAGCTATAACTCGGCCATTTTGCATCAAGACACACCCGAGACCGATATATGATGCATCACTGTATACTACAAAAGTCTCCCCCGACGTCGGTAGAGCAAGCACCGGGGTCGATGTCAACCTTTCCTTCAACTCCTCGAAGCTCCAATCGCAATCGTCGCTCCAAACATACTTCACTCCTTTGTGCGTGAGGTGCGTTAGTGGAGTGGTTATTTTGGTGAACCCCTCCACAAACCGCCGGTAGTAACCCGCTAGTCGAAGAAAACTGCGGACCTCCGCTACACTCGTCGGGTGAGGCTAATCTTTAGTTGCCTCTACTTTCTTCTGATCCACTAAGTTGCCTGTTAAAGCACAAAAAAAAAAGAGAAAGAAGGAGAGAAGAGAAAATTTGAATCTAAGTTTTGAATAGGAATATGGTGTATGAGATGGTCTATACACTAGGTGCATAGAGAAAATTTGAATTCAAATTTTGAACATGGTGCATAGGTTAATCTATGCACTGGGTGCATAGACTACAAAAAAGAAGGAAGAGAAAGAATGCTCTCGTAGGCATACATGGCTATTACACATGTACTATTTAGCAAATTAGTCCTTTTCCTTTCATATATTTGTAAGATGTTCCACTTCAAGCATATAAATATTTTGTTATATATATATTACTCTTTTATTTCAACTAGAGTATAATATAAGCAAATTCAAAGGGTTAAGTTGTAATATCATATCCATGATCCCAACTTTCCACATCTCCCACATCCCACTACCCCATCATCTGCACGTTCTAAAAAAAAAAAACAAGTAGTTATAACTAAGTCCATAAATATCTATTTAGAACCGACTTGAAAGGAGCGTTTTTCTAACCTATCCCTAACAAAAAAAAAAAAAACCATCCCATTCCCCTGTTCACGAAAGAAGAAAAAAAGGTAATACAATATTTTTTTTTCCCTTCTCCATTGATGCAGCATCAAAGCTCTCTCTCTCCTAAAAAAAAAAAATAAGAAAAGAGAAGAAGAAAAAAGCTATCTCTCTATCTCCACGTTCTTGTACAAGCCCGAGATCAGGGTGGTGGTGGCGCTCCCCAACGAGCTCCTCGCCGTGGCCGTGTCGCGCCCGGGCTACGCGCTCGGGTGGGTGCAACGCAACGTGGCGGCGTACTACCTGGCGATCCAGATCGCGGCCGTGGCCGTGGACAATGAGATGTTCGCGAGCCCGCGGAGCAGCCTTATCACGCTCCTCGTCCCGACCATGACCAACGTCCACGCCGCGCTCGCGCGCTTCGGCCTCGACGGCGCCATGAAGGTCTCCTCCCCCATCGCCCTCACCGCGCTCCGCGCCTCGTACCCGCCCTCCGCGGGCGCGTTCCCGAACGACCTCGCGCAGCAGCCGTTGCATCTTGCTCATCGCCTGCGGACTCTTGATTCCCCACAACGAAGATGACAACATGTGGCAGTAGCGGTTGGAGGAGCCAAAATTCGACGCCGACAGCGCCGTCGAAGAGCATTTGGACGTCGTGCTGCGCGGGCTGCACCCAATCTATGTCGACAAGTCCCGGCGCCGGTACCTGGTCAGCTCCGACCTCATCGACCACCCGCTATTCCGCGTCCTCATCGAGCGCTCGGACGGAGGAGAGGGGATGTCATCGGCGGTGATCATCGTGCGCGAAGCGGTGCTGTTAGAGCACCTGCTGCGGACGCTGCGGAACGTCGGCGTCCATCCATCCCGAGTTGATGCCCGACGACTTCGTCGATTTCTTCACCTTCGACCTTGCCACTACATCGACTATATCATAGCCGCGACTTCCAACTCTCTGCTGCGACTCCAAAGCAATCGGAGTTGCGCAACGCATCACGCCCACCAATTGTTTGACGAAATGCCCAAGACGCATTTTTTGACGGCGAACCTAACCTGCATATAAAGAGAGAGAGCGGTGCTCTTCTCTTAAAAAAAAAAATGTGTGTTATCAAAAGAGAGAGAGCGGTTTCTCTTCGTAAAAAAATATATCATCAAAAGAGAGAGGGAGCTTTGTTACTTAGAGAGGCAAAGAAGGATTATCCATCTTTGTTGTCTTGTACCTTCAAAGGAGATAAAGAGAAAAATACTCTCTTAATTCTCTTATAATTAAGAGGCAAAAGAAATCAATCGGATTGTTGATTGTTATTCTTTTGATCGTCTTTTTATTGGAAGAACAACAGGATGTTCGAAAAATAATCGATCCCCTTTTGATTCTATTCAGAGTCGAATCTCTCGATTTGGCCAAATTAGATCAAATTGCGATTTAATCGCATTGGATGCTTTATGCTCCAAATTAGATTAAGTCATGATTATTATAAAAAATGTATTCAAAATTAGAGCAGTGAATTTGATTCTGAATTAAATATTTAAATTTTCAATGTTTTGATCTCAACAAGTCCCAAATAATCTCTGGCTAACCACCTCAAAATAAAAGATTTTGTATGGACCAAGCCCATACTCACCTCAAATCACATAATACAAGCGCAGCATAACTCAGATTCAGTCCGAACATGAATATGGGCCCAATTTTATGGCTTGCCTAAAGAAAACTTGGACTTAAGTCATACGGGCCTAAACTGAGCCTAAGCCCACATCCAGAACTTAAATTCAATTCAGGCCTGAACTTGAATTCATACCATATGGGCCTAAATTTAGCCCATGTCTGAATGTAATTATACGGGCCCGAATTTGGATCATGCTTGAATCCATAGTAGAATTGAACCATAACTTGAATTACATGAAGCCATACCTAGCCCAGGTCCAAGTTTGAATCCAAACTAATCCAAACTATGTTTGCACTGAAAACCAATTCAGATGATGGATCTCCTCATATAGACCAGCACCAAATCCAAAAATTTAACCCAAATCAAGATTTGAAATTATGCGTATCAATCAAATCCACTCTTGAACCTAAGCCACATAGGCTAGGTACAACCTGAATATGAGACTGAGCCCTACCAACTTTTTAACCCAATTCTCTAGCACATTAAGCTAGAGTCATATTGCTACCACATTGATGCTAAATCAAATTCTAAAATAAAATATTTGTTTAGAATTGATCAAACCATATATATATCTTAGTATATGTGACTAAGAGTAAAAAATAATAGATTAGGTTTCACCTAATCAATTAAATTTATTGAGACTCTAATATATCTACTTGGAGTTCAAATAAATGAAGCTAAGTTAGACTCTAATACATTACTTAGAGTTTAATTTAAATTAAATTTGACTAATACCTAATATATATAATTAGGATTTAGTTACATTTCACTTATGGTGAACCCGAAAGTAAATATGATTAAGCTCTAACACATAAGCTAGAGCCTAATTACAACTAGACTCTAGATATAAAATTAGAGTCCAATTCAAATATTTGGGCTAATCCTAATACATACATTAGGATGAAGCTTAAATTAAATCAAATCTATTGGACTTTATTACATACAATTAAAGTTCAATTAACCAAATCAAACTCTAATGCATCTAATTAGAGTTTAATTTCAATCAATCCGATTAATCCAATGCATATACATGGAATTAATCAATCCTTCATCTTAGAGGTGAAACCAGTTGAGCTCCAAAAATATAGGGCCAACAAAATCATTTGATCATATTACTTTGAGCATCTTGAATATATAACAAGCTACAATCAAAATTAAGTTCAGTTGACCATCATATCGTAAAATTAAGACATTTTCTTTTTTTTATGCTCTATTTTGTACTGAGGGTATGCCCTTGGTTAAAGCAATGTAATTGAATGATAAACTATATTATAAAATCTTTTTTTTGCTCAATTCAATTTATTTCTTCTTCAGCATTTCAAAGGTCTCTTAATCGAAGGTACCCTAATATTTTATAGGATAATTAACAGTAAATGCTTGCATTTATTAGAAGCCATGGATCCATAATACTTATAACCATATGTTATATTTGGTTTAGATTTGTAGTTATCTAAATTGGAGTTAAATCCTAATCCTAATTGGGATTGGATATAATTTAGATTTAATTTGGCATATATGGATTATGAGTCAGAATCTAATTTCTAATTGAATTAGGATTAGACTCTATTTAGGAGACATGTATTATAAATATATGCTACGGCCAATTAATCGTGCGACCACAATTAAGCCCATGCAAATTAAATAAAAGGTTGGTGCGGCTGAGACTATTCTTCGTGCGCTAATTAATTGAAGCTCTTGGAGCAAGATCCCTCAAGCATGGGTGTCCGTACAGTCAAGAAGCCGGATTCTTATTACCATGCTAATTAATTAAGGAGTGTTTCTTGTATTCGATCGTGCATTCTTGGCGTGTCGTAACCCGAGCCGAGTTGGAGCTCTAATTAATTAAGGAGCATTAAGGTGGTCTGTACGGGTGGTGAGAGCAGAATCAAGTTTTGGATCTTTTATACGGCGCGACTTTCGGCGTTTCGGATCTAATTAAGTTTTGGTCTTTGAGAGATTTCTTTGTACTCCGCCTTTTCGACATTAATAAATTATTTGCTCCGTCTTCGCCGTGGACGTAGGCCGTTGGCCGAACCACGTAAATATCGGTGTGTTCTTTCCTTATCTTTTCTTTACTTGCATTAAATTTTTGCTGGATCTATTATTTTTCGGCGCGTTCGATTTAACAAACTGGTATCGAGCCTTTCTATTCCCTTGAGGATTTAAGATGACGACCGAAGTTCGAGATTCAGAAAATTTGACAGGACCAACAGTTTTCGGCATTATGGCAAGTCAAGATGCGTGCTGTATTGACGCAGTAAGGATTGCAGAAGGCACTGTTGGGAAAGAAAGATGTCCCGATTCGTTAACGGCAGAGCAGAGAGAGATTGATGACAAAGCTCTTACGGCAATACAATTTGTTTATCCGATGAGGTATTGCGCGAGGTCTTGGATGAAAAGACCGCTGCAAGGGCTTTGGCTTAAATTGGAGTCTCTTTATATGACGAATCTCTCACCAACAAGTATATATTTGAGCAACGTCTCTTCATGTTGCGCATGGCGGAAGGTACCTCTATTAAGTCACATTTAGATGAATTTAATTCTATCATTATGGATCTCGCTCGATAGATGTTAAAATCGAGGAGGAAGATGAAGCCCTTTTATTATTATGTTTCTACCGCCCTCTTATAAGAATTTTCGTGAGACTTTCTGTTTGTTTGACGAGATACTCTATGTCTCGATGATGTTAAATCTCTTTACTTTCAAAAGAGAGAATTGACATGCAGATAAGGCAACGAGACAGTGGAGCTTCGGACAAGGTTTGGTCGCCAGAGGAAGGTCTCGGGAGAAGGGTTCGGTAATAGAGTACATTAGATCAAGTCAAAACAGGAACTGATTTGTGGTTATTGTAAGAAGAAGGGTCACATAAAAGCTGATTGTTTCAAAGTTGAAAAATTAAAGACAGCGCGAAGAATAAGGTGATAAAATCAAGGTCAGAAAAACATCAATACTGAAGCAGAAGCAAGTGTTGCAGCAGAGAATCAGATAAAATGATATGTCTTTACAGTTAGGATAAGACACGCAGACAGGATGAGTGGCTTATGGACTCCGGCATGTTCTTTTCATTCTGTACACATAGAGAATGGTTCTCGACGTAATGCCTATTGAAGGTGGAGATGTATTGATGGAAAATCACTCTAAGTGCACAGGTTATTGGAATTGGTACTATTCGGGTACGAATGTTTCGATGGAGTAGTGAGGGACTATATCTGAAGGTTCGGCATGTTCCGGATATGAGAAAAATCTGATCTCATTGGGTACACTTGATCTAAAGGCTTTAAGTATTCTTCAGCTGATGGATTAATGAAGGTCGCTAAAGGAATCTTGTAGTGATGAAGGCCAAATTATCCGACATGTTATATGTTCTACAGGGTTCCACTGTGACAGGTTCAGGCAGCAGTGACTTTTTTCTTCTATGTCAGATTTGAGATGCACCAGATTATGGCATATGCGACTCGGGCATATGAGTGAATATGGCATGATGAAGTTGGGCGAGAGAGGTTTATTGGTAAGTCAGAGTTTTAGAAGTTGGACTTCTGCGAGCATTGTGTTCTTGGCAAACAAAGAGAGTCAGCTTTAAGGCCGCAGTTCACGACAAAGGTACTCTGGACTAATCCATTCTGTCTTTGGGGACCTCTCGTACTCCTAATCTATGGGGTGTAGATATATGGTTGACTTTTATTGACGATTTATTCTCGTAAAGTGTGGCGGGCGTTTTTTCTTAAAAATAAGGATGAGGTGTTCAATTATTTCAAGCAGTGGAAGGTCATGATTGAGAAGCAAACTGAAAAGAAGATCAAGAGATTAAGGACGACAACGGTTTGGAATTTGTTCGTCAGAGTTTGAAGAATTCTGCAAGAAGGAAGGGATCGTTCGACATAAGAACCGTTAGGCATACTCCACAGGCAGAAACGGGTGGCTGAACGGAATGAATAGAACTTTTTGGAGAGAGCCGCGTTGTATGCTCTCTAATACTGGCTTAGCGAAGAGTTTTTGGCAGAGGCGATCTCTACGGCATTCATCTGAGTGAATCGATCTCCACATTGCGAGCACTTGAATTGCAAAACTCGGAGAGGTAATGGTCTAGGTAGCCCTTCTGATTATTCTATATTTGCGAAATTGGTTGTCCTGCTTATGTTCATGTTGAATGAAGGCAAGTTAGAACCTAGGGCTAAAAAGTGCATTTTTATTGGTTATGCATCGGGGGTTAAGGGATATAGATTGTGTGTCTGAATCATCTAAATTACTTATTAGTTAGGGATGTCACATTTGATGAATCTGCTATGTTATATCCTAACCGTAATTCTCTGATGAGACCCGAGTGCTAGCAAGCAGGTGGAGGTAGAGACCGATGGCATAGTTCAGTCACAGAATTCTTCTCAGTCAGAACAAGTTCAGTCGACAGACATCTCAGTAACTGAAACCCACAGTGGAGGCAGAGCATTGCTACAGGCAGAAGCGGGAGCGATTCAACACGCAGAGATATGGTTTGAAGTTGTTGGTACGCTCTTTCAGTGGCACAAGAAAACGAAGAAGAAAGGTGAACCTATTCTATATATTAATCAAGCTATATTCCGGTGCCAGTTCATGCGCAGATGAGTTGGATGCAATATGGAATGAGAGAGATGGGTTTCCATAAGAATCGCACTATGGAGTTGTGTAAAACCGCACTACAGGCCAAGAAGAATTGTCCGGTAGTGCGTTTCAAAGAAAAAGGACGAATCCCGAGCGTGAAGATACAAGGTATAAAGCTCGTTTAGTTGCTAAGGGCTAACAAGTCAGGTAGAAGGTGTGGACTTTATGATATTTTACTCACCGTTTAGAAGCATACTTTTTCGTGTTCTTATATCATGTAGTAGCCAGATGACGCTGTTCTTGAGAGCTTGATGTTAGACAGCTTTTCTGCATGGAGACTTGGAGGAAAAATTATATGAAACCAGCGGAAGGGATTCATTGTATGAAGGGAAGGCGGACGATGTTGCTGTTAAAAGAAATCCTTTAATGCTTAATCAGGCAGTCTCTAGGACATTGAGTTAAGCGGTTCGACATCTTTATGACAGGTCACGGATATTCCAGAAGCAGCGTAAAGTTGTCCGTGGTATTTCAGAAAGCTGATAAAGGATCTTTCATATATCTGTTGCTTTATATGATCGATATATGTTAATTGCTTCACAGAGAATAGTGAGATCAATAAATTGAAGATTACTGAAGGTGGATTTGAGTATGAAAGATCTAGGTTGTGCTAAGAAAATCTTGAGAATTAGGACATTCCAGGACTTACTGCATTTGACAAGTCGAGAAATATAATAGAGAAGATTTTAAAGCTTTCGGGCGATGACAACGCAAAACCGTGAGCATCTTTATGCGGCACATTTCAGACTTTCCGCGAGTTATCACGCAGTCCGATGACGAGAGGAGTACATGTTCACCATGTTCCCTATTTCTAGTGCTGTCGAGCATTATGTACGCTGATGTTTCAACGGACGGTGGGATATCTCTACGGGCATTGGCATGGTTAGCAGATTATATGACCAATCTCTGGTCTATTGCGCTTAAGTGGATTTTAGACGACTATTACGAGGTTAACACTAATACTTGTTTAGAGTTTGGGCAGGGTGACAAACAAGATGTGGGTTGGATATGTTGATGGATTTTGCAGAGTGATTTGGATAAGGAGGAGATCACTAGGTTATGTATTTTCATTGGCGGATGTGCGTTAGCTTGGAAGCAGTCCTAACAAACCTATTGTCCGCTTGATCACGACGGAGGCGGAATATATTGTATGACAGAGGGTGTGAAAGGAAGCTATGTGGCTAAAGAGGCTTAATTTGGTGGAGCTTATTCTTGTTGGGATCCGGACGATTGTTTATCGAGTCAAGTGCTATTCATTTGTCGAAAGATAGATGTTCATGAGAGACAAGTCAATCATAATAAAGTTTCACTTGTTCGGAATGTATTGAGGAAACGTTCACGGGTGACTGTTTAAGAAAATTAGGTACTGAGGGACAATCCGGCGGATATGTTAATAAGTCTCCTTACTATTCAAGTTAAAGCATTGTTTGGATTGGGCAGTTAGCAGGCATTTGAGGCATATGGGGTTTGAGCAAGACGGTGACGGAGGTTAAGGAAGCATTGAGCGAATCAAATCAAGGTGATGGAGTTTGTGTGGCAATCTCGACATAGCGAGCAGCTAAACTACATAATTAAACAGTGGGATTGTTATATTTGGTTTAGATATTATAGTTATCTAAATTGATTAAATCCTAATCTAATTGGGTTGATTAAATTTAGATTTTATTATGGCATATAATGGATTATGAGTCGGAATCTAATTTCTATTGGAATTAGGTTAGACTCTATTTGAGAGAAATGTATTATAAATATATGACCTACGGCCAATTAATCGTGACGAACATTAAAGACATGCAAATTAGAAATTAAAGGTTGGTGCTGCTGAGACTATTCTTCGTGCGGCTAATTAGATTGAAGGCTCTGTGACGCAAAGATCCCTAAGCAGTGTGTTCCGTACGTCAAGAAGCCGGGTTCTTATTACAATGCTAATTAATTAAGAGTAGTTTTTGATATTCGATGGGCATATCTTGCGTGTGACGTAACCCGAGCCGATGTTGGGCTCAATAATTAAGGAAGCGTTGAGGTGGTTCCGACGGTGGTGAGAGAGATCAGTTTTGGTTTTTATACGGCGCGACTTTCGGCGTTTCGGATCTAATTAGTTTTGGTGTTTTGAGAGATCTCTTTGTACTCCCTTTCGAATTAATATAGTTATTTGCTCCGTCTAACTCGCCGTGAGTAGGCCGTTGCCCGAAGCACGTAAATATCGGTGTGTTAATATATCCTTATCTTTTCTTTTCTTGATTAAATTATTTTCTGGATCTATTTTTGCCGTTCCATTTAAACATACATATTCAAATTTAAATCTGAATCATGAATATCTACCCCACGGAAAATCAAATAAGATTAACGTCGTAAGGTTATGTCATTCGTGGGTCGCAGATCAATGCCTTTACCTGAAAATCACGTGCTACGGAAGGTACCTCCTCGAAAGCCAAAATTCGCGTTCTTTAATTTTGCCTAAGTTCTCTTTGCGATTATTAATCAGACGGATCCAATCAGTGTCTCCGTGTTTCTTCCTGACTTTGTAATAAACCACAGCTGTCGTCAATGAACACCAGACGCACGGTTAGCAACCGGTCGGAAACTCGATTTCATCAAGTCCAAATCTGCGGAAGCATTAGTAAGCCCAAACGGCATTACGTGAACTCGAATGGCAGACCCGCGCGTACGGGTACGCGTTTTTATGCACGTCCTTAGGGCCGTATCCATACTGATGCTACCCCGATTGAAGATCTATCTTCGAGTATACCCTCTGACCTCTTTGCAACTGATCGAATAGATCATTCAATCATCGGCAACGGGTACTTGTTCTTAACTGTGACCTTATTCAACTCGCGGTAATACACGCAGAGTCGAAGTGAGTCATCATATTTTGCTTGACAAATAGGCACCGGAGCTCGTCCTACGGTGACACGCGTCGGCCTCAAAAGTCTTAACGAGCAAGTCTTGCAACTGTGCCTTAGCTCTTTTAGTTCCAAACCGGTGTCATTCTATACGCACGTAGCTTCGAAAATGGCACGTCCCGAAAATCAAATCAATAACGGTTGAAAAACTTATGAAATACAATAGGCTCTAAATACTTGTAAAAGTATAGTAGACCGGACTCCAATATATGGTATATATACATATATGATATATATGTATATATATATGACATATACACATACATATATATCATATATACATATATATATCATATATGTGCATATATATATACTATATATGTGCATATATATACATATAATGCATATAATATGTATCACATACATATATATATATATTATATATATATATATATATATATATATATATATATACATATATATAATGTATATACATATATATGTATATACATATTACATATATACATATATACATATATGCATATAATTGTATATGTATACATATATGCAATATATATACCATGATATGCATGATGTATATATATGTATACATCTATCATATATGCATATATGTAGTAATATATATACCATATATGCAATATAATATGTATACATATATTGTAATATATATTATGCATATATGCATATATGCATATATGTTATATATGTATACACATTATACACATATATGCATATAATGTATACACATATATGCATAATAATGCATATATGCATATATGTGTGTACACCATATATACACATATATACTATATATGCATATATGTCATATATATTATACATATAATGCGCATATTATGTGTACACAGCATATATGCATATATGCATATATGCATATATGTTACAGCACATATTACACATATAGCAATATATGTGTATATATGTGTATACATAATATACACATTATGTATATATAATATACATATATGCCATATATGTTAATATATGTGTGCATACATATATACATATATGCATATATGTGTATTAATTATACATATATGCATATATGCATACATGGCACTATATTGTATAATAATATACACATATATGCCATATATATGTATATTGTGTATACGTATACACATTATATGGCATATATGCATAATAGTATAAATATATATACATATATGCATAATGTATATATGTGTGTAACAATTATACATATATTACATATATATCATATAATGCATATATACATATATATAGACATATATGTAATAATATATCCCCTAATATATATTATATATGTATACAAACAATATATGGCATATATGCATATATGTGTATATGTGTATAACACATTATACACATATATGCATATATGTGTATCATATGTGTTTATACATATATCACACATATATGTATAATCTTATACATATATGCAATATATGTATATATGTGTGCATACATATATAGCATATATGCATATATGTGTTTAATATTATACATATATGCAATATATGCATACATGCATAATATTATAATATATAACATATATGCATATATATGTATATGTGTGTATACATATACACATATATGCATATATACATATATGTATAAATATATATACATATATGCATATATGTATATATGTGTATACATATATACATATATAACATATATGCATATATGCATATACTACATATATGTACATATAATTGTATATATGTACATATATATATATGCATATATGGGATATATGTATACACACATATATACATATATGCATATGTGTGTATATGTGTATACATATACTACATCATATATGTATAATATTAATCATATATCATATATGTATATATGTGTGGCATACATATACTAACCATATATGCATATATGTGTAATTATATTATACATATAAGCATATATGCATATCATCATATTATGTATAATATATACACATATATGCAGTATATTGTATATGTGTGTAATACATATACACATATAATCATTATATGTATATATGTATAAGATATATAAGCATATATGCATATATGTATATATATTGTATACATATATACATATATGCATATAATGCATATATGGCATATATATACATATGATATATTATATATGTATATTAATATATGCATATATGCATATATATACATATATGCATATATGTATAAAAAAAAACTATTTGTGTATACATATATCATATATGCATATATGATAATATGTACATATATGCATATATACATATAGTATACTTTGCATATATGTACATAATATCATATATGCATATATGCATATATGTATACTATGTATATATGTATACACACATTACTACATATACTGCATCATATGTATAATATATTATACATATATGCATATATGGCATATATGTATATATGTTATACACACATATACACATATATCATATATGTGTATTATGTGTATACATGATATGCATATAGTGTACATACTATGTGTATATACATAGTATACACATATATGCAATATATGTGTATCATATTACAATATATACATATATATATATATGTATACATATATCATATATTGCATATATGTATATATATTATGCTTATATATGTATACATATATGCATATGTATACATATATGTATCATATATGCAGTATATGTGTAACACATATAATGTAATACACATATATGTTTATAATGTGTATATCAATATATATACACATATTACACATATTATGGCATATATGTGTTAATAGTATGTACATTATATGCATATTATATACATATATGTATACATATATGCACTATATGCATAATGCTATCACATATATGTATATATACTGCATATATGTATAATATATGCATAATACATATATGCTAATGCATATATGTTCACTATGCATATATTGTATATATGTATACATGACTTGCCATATATGTGTATATGTATATGCATATATATACATATATGCATATATGTGTATATATGTGTTACATTATATACATATATGCATATATGTATACACATATGTCATATATGTGTATATATGTGTATTACCATATATACATATATGCATATAGTGTGTAATATACTGTGTATAATATATACATATATGCATATATGTATAGATATTATGCATATATGTGTATATATGTACATATATGCATATATATACATATATGTATCATATATCATAATACATTATGCATTATATGTATCATATATGTAATATAATGGCATATATGTATACAATATGCATATACATATATGGCATAATCTATATGTATATTGCATATATGATATATGTATATCATATATGCATATATGTAATATATGTATATGCATATATAATAATATATGCATATATGTGTAATATATGTGTATACATATATACATATATGTATAAGTATGTATAACACATATATACACATATATGCATATTATGTATAATATGCTATACATATTGCAATATATCCATTTATGTATAATATATATACATATATGTATATATACTATTATACATATATGATTTATACATACATATATTGTATATATGTATAATAATTTATACAGTATACATATTATACATTATGTATACATAAGCATATATGCTATATATGTATAATATATTACATATATCATAATATGCATATATGTATATATAATACACATATAATGTATAATGTATACATATATGTATATATGTATACATATACATATATGTATGTATACATATATGTATATTGTATATATGCATATTTGCATAATGCATATTGTACATATATAGTGTATATACATATATACACATATATACACATATATGCATATATGTGTAATATATTGTATCATATATGCATATATATATCATTTATATGTATACATATATGCATAATATACATATATATTGCATATATATATACATATATGTAATAGTATATGCATATATGTATACATATATGCATATACATATATGCATATATGCATATATGGTATAATAATATGTCTATATGTATATATGTATACATATATGTATATATACATATTATACATATAGCATATATGTATAATATATTATACATATATCGCATATATTGTGTATATATGTGTATACAATATATACATATATTATATATTATCACCAATAAAGTATACGACATATATGAATATAGTATATATGTATCATATATGCATATTATGCATATACTATAATAATATAATACATATATGTATATATATATATACATATATGCATTATGGTATAATATATATTCATATACATTAATTATACATATATGTATACATATATGCATATATGCATATATGTATAGATATAATATACATATATCATATATGCATATATGTATACATATACACATATATGTTTATATATTGTATACATATGAAACATATATGTAATATGTATACATATATGTATATATGTATACATATACTGCGATATATGTATACATAACATATATGTATGTATACATATACATATATGTATGTATACCATATATGTATATGTATACATATATGTATAATGCATATATGTATATATGCATACTATGGCATATATGCATATATTATAATAATATAATATCATAGTATGCATATATGTGTAATATAGCATATATGTAAATATATATACAATAACAATTATAGCATATATGTATACATATATGCATATATGACATATATGTATTATATATACATATATGCATATATGTATATATGTATATATATACACATATACTGTATATATGCATGCTTTGTATATATGTATACAATATATGTATATATGTTATAGTATAGTTGTATATATATGCATACATATATGTATGTATACATATAGTATATGTATAAGTAATATGTATGGCATATATATACATATATGTTGCATATGTATACATATACTATACGTATACGTATGACTGTACATATACTAATAATATATATATAATATATATATATATATATATATATAATATATATATATATATATATATATAATATACTTGAGTGTACGTGCAAATTTTTTACATATATTATTCAAAATTTACAAATAAAAATTTACGTTTTTAATAAATGAATGGTATATTTTATTAGATAATTTTTTCAATATATCCATTGAATATTTTTATATTTTTTTGAATTCTGATAAAATTTAAAAATTTAAGTTTTATTATTTAAAACTAAAAGTTTTCAAAATTTAATCACATTTTACTTGAAATTTAATTTTAGTTTCACTGTAAATTAAATATTTTATATTATTAATTTAAATTTGTTATCCAAAATTAAAATTTAAATTTTTAAATTTAATTTTGATCTCACTGTAATTAAATTTTTTTAATTGTTAATACAAATTTGATATCTAAAATTAAATTCACTTCATAATTTAAAC
>NW_017893537.1:28731-29115 GCF_001540865.1 Ananas comosus
ATATATATACATATATGTGCATATATATATACATATATATATATATATATATATATACATATATATATGTATATACATATATATGTATATACATATACATATATACATATATACATATATGCATATATATGTATATGTATACATATATGCATATATATACATATATGCATATGTATATATATGTATACATCTATGCATATATGCATATATGTATAATATATATACATATATGCATATATATGTATACATATATGTATATATATTATGCATATATGCATATATGCATATATGTATATATGTATACACATGTATACACATATATGCATATATGTATACACATATATGCATATATGCATATATGCATATATGTGTGTACACATATAT
>NW_017893537.1:30303-31785 GCF_001540865.1 Ananas comosus
ATATATGCATATATGTGTATATATTATACATATATGCATGTATGCATATATGCATATATGTATAATATATACACATATATGCATATATGTATATATGTATGCACACATATATACATATATGCATATATGTATATATATTATACATATATGTGTATATATGTATACACATATACACACATATGCATATATGTATATATGTGTGTATACATATATGCATATATGCATATATACATATATGTACATATATGCATATATGTACATATATGTATATATGCATATATGCATATATGTATACACACATATATACATATATGCATATGTGTGTATATGTGTATACATATATACACATATATGTATAATATATATACATATATGCATATATGTATATATGTGTGCATACATATATACATATATGCATATATGTGTATATATTATACATATAAGCATATATGCATACATGCATATATGTATAATATATACACATATATGCATATATATGTATATGTGTGTATACATATACACATATATGCATATATGTATATATGTATAATATATATACATATATGCATATATGTATATATATGTGTATACATATATACATATATGCATATATGCATATATGCATATATATACATATATATATTATATATGTATATTATATATGCATATATGCATATATATACATATATGCATATATGTATATATGTGTGTATACATATATGCATATATGCATATATGCATATATGTACATATATGCATATATACATATATGTATATATGCATATATGTACATATATGCATATATGCATATATGCATATATGTATACACACATATATACATATATGCATATATGTATATATATGCATATATGCATATATAATATACATATATAATATATATATGTATATATATGCATATATGCATATATGCATATATGTATATATGTATACACATATATATACATATATGCATATATGTATATATATTATACATATATACATATATGCATATATGTGTATATGTATACACACATATACATATATATGCATATATGTGTATATATTATACATATATGCATGTATGCATATATGCTTATATGTATAATATATACACATATATGCATATATGTATATATGTATGCACACATATATACATATATGCATATATGTATATATATTATACATATATGTGTATATATGTATACACATATACACACATATGCATATATGTATATATGTGTGTATACATATATGCATATATGCATATATACATATATGTACATATATGCATATATGTACATATATGTATATATGCATATATGCATATATGTATACACACATATATACATATATGCATATGTGTGTATATGTGTATACATATATACACATATATGTATAATATATATACATATATGCATATATGTATATATGTGTGCATACATATATACATATATGCATATATGTGTATATATTATACATATA
>NW_017893537.1:33029-33320 GCF_001540865.1 Ananas comosus
TATACATATATGCATATATGTATAATATATATACATATACATATTATACATATATGTATACATATATGCATATATGCATATATGTATAATATATATACATATATGCATATATGTATATATGTATATATATACACATATATGTATATATGCATCTTTGTATATATGTATACATATATGTATATATGTATATATATGTATATATATGCATACATATATGTATGTATACATATATGTATATGTATACATATATGTATGCATATATATACATATATGTACATATATACATATATG
>NW_017893537.1:33724-59471 GCF_001540865.1 Ananas comosus
TATATATATATATATATATAGAGAGAGAGAGAGAGAGAGAGAGAGAGAGTTCGGCTGCTATACTCTTGTGAGTATGATCGCTATCGTACTCATAAGTTGTTTTCGATAATAGAGCTTCTGAATCGACGATCTACATTATCAAACGTTATCTAGAGCATTTAAAACGTGTAGAAATCAAATTTTATAATTTTTCAGCATCATTTACCTTACGATCAAAAGGTCACAAAATTGACAATTTTTAACAGCCGGTATGAGATATTTGTTAGTTTAACGGTATAAAAGAATCGAATTGGTTGAATTTTTTATAGAAAATTCTATTCACTACATAGATAAAGATCAATAACTTCGATCTTAAATTGAAGGATCCGATCATCCATTTTTAATACGTCGTTTGATTTTGACCATTCATTTTATATCCGCTTGATGAACTTTAGTATGATTTCGAAAAATTACAAAATTTATTTTTTAGAAGTTTCAAATACTTTAGATCATATTTAACGGAGTGGATCGTCGATTCGGGAGCTCAATCATTGAAAACAACTTATGAGTATGAAGGGCTCTATACTCATAAGAGTATAGTAGCCCTAGCCATATATATATATATATATATATATATATATATATATATATAGAAAGAGAGAGAGAGAGAGAGAGAGAGAGAGAGAGAGAGAGAGAGAGTTGAGCTGGAATGCTATTGGTAGCAAACGGATTCTGTTGCCATTCATTTGTTTTTGATGATGGAGCTTCCAAATTGAAGATCGACACTGTTAAAGATGATTTATACCACTTGAAGTATCTAGAAACCAAATTTCATGCTTTTTCGATATTTTTTTTGTCCATAAAGTGAACACAAAAATGAACGGCTGAGAATAAATATCCTTTAAAAAGTGATGATAGGAATCTTGTAATCGAGATCGAGAGTGTAACATACTAGATTTTGGTATAAAAATAAAAATAAATAAAAATAGTGTGAGATACTATTTTTATTGGATTTAAAGAAGTAAAACATAAGTCAGAAGTGACTTGTGCTGAAATCGAAATGAAAACAGAAGATCTAGAATTTTCTGTTGGAAACGGGACAGATAAATTAGCAGAAAATGCACAGTCTCAGAAAATTATGAAAATTGGAGAATAAGTCAGAAATATTTTTATGAAGCTAGATTTAAGGTTTTATATTTTTCTGACACCCGTAGAGTGAGAAATAAAATCCGACACGTATCTGATAAAGGTAACAGTTCGGTACAGTTTTCGGTGACCAAATGGGGTCGAAACTGGAAACTTAAAATATATTCTTGCTCAGTACGTAAAACTAAACATGACTGTCAAGTTTGAGCCCAAACGGACATTCAGGGAGCTCCGGCGAAAGTTATCAGATTTCAAGCTGCCTGGAGTGAATAGTGTTTGAGGGGTATTATAAAAAAAGCTGATGCTTCTTCTTCTCCTTCGGCCGCACACCACACACGCACACGACACACACACACACACACACACACACACACGCAAGGAAAGGGAAAGAGAGAAAACTCCTTTTCTCTCTCTAGATCTCTCCCAAAATTGAAGGTTTTGGTGGAGAAGCAAGCTTGGAAGTTGATCTTCATCTTCTTTATCTTCTTCCTCTCTATTATAGCAAGCTTTGAAGGTAAGCTTTAAACCCTTTAATGGCATTTCTCTTTAGTTTGATTTTTAAGCTCTAAGAATGGATTTAGAGGTATTCTAGCATGCTAATTAGAGATTTGATGCTTGAAACCAAGGCTCTAATGGTGGATTTTTACCTAGTTGTAATCTAGGGCTCAAAAATGATAATTTGGTAAATATGAGGGTTTGATTTCATTTGACCCTCTGTAAACCTAATTGCTAGGTAAATGAACGCGTGGGCAAAGACGGTTCGGCGATTCGTCTAGCCGTTGCAAAGTTATTAAAGAAACGGACGTTTAGGCTTTGTTTCCGCCTGAAAGGCCGATGCGACATCGTAAACTCATGAAAACGGATTTGAGGCATCGTGGCACACAACCGAAGACCTTTAATTTTCGGATCGTGAATTGGAGGCCGTTCGGGTGGTCGCGCGAGAGATCGGGCCAAACCGGGTTACGGGTGCCGCGGGAGGCCGATTGCAAGTGTCGACAAGCAATCGGAATGCGAAATGAGGTGGGTTGTGTTTACCGAAGCGACTTGGTGGCCCCGCATGTCAAAGTGAAATATGGAATCTTGTTGATGCATATGTGTATGTGCATACGGGCATATTAGCATTGTATAAATGCATGCTAGTTGGTAATTTGTATATTAGTATGTATGCTTAGTGAAATACATGCTAGGGGCATTTAGCATTATGAGATTCATGTTGATATGTATTAGAGAACGTGAGCATATAAATGAATGTTAACATAATGTTAATTATATGAGTTATGAGAAATTGCTAAATGTGGACACATGTTAGATGACAATAAGCATAATGACATTATGAAAATGCATACTACAGGATAATTGCATAATAATGCATTGGGAAAGTACGTGCTAGTGTATGTTGGCATTGAGATGATGCATGTAGTAACACTAAAAGAATGCATGTAAATGACATGATGTAAAAGCTAGGCAAACGCTTGATATGGTTGCTATATAATAATTATCGTAGAATGCATGATAAATATGCCATGTAAATGCTAGATAATTGTATGATGCATAATTAGCACTGTAAGAGAATGCATGAATTGGATCGATAACTCTATAATAGAGACCTTGACATTGGACATCTATATATTAGATCGAGTGGCACTTAACCTAGAGTCATGAACCTAGGTTGAATATGGATGATATGAACCTGGTGTGAATAAACATAGGGTGGACATGAACCTAGTGTCAAAGAACTTAGGTTGGAATCATGTGTGGCATTAAACCTATTGTTAAAGAACATAAGTTGGACTTGGACAATAGTAAACAAGGGTGACAATGAAAATAGAGATATGATTGGCATCAAGAAAGTGGTTGTTAAACATAGTTTAACCATATTGACATTGGTCCAAGTTGACATAGAGAGTGGCATGATTAAATAGGTAGAAAACCTATTATGACAATGGCATTGTGACGAGTGGCTATGAATCCTCAAGTTGAGGATTGGATCGATACTCACGTTACGTCTTGGCTTGAGGGAGGTAGCTCCCCCTCGGGCGGTGCGCTCCGGAGTTGGTCACCACTGGGCGTGGTAAAGTCCCCCCAGATGACGGTCCCTAGGGAGGTTCGAGTCCCCCGCTATTAAGGGATTTTGGGTTGTGAGTTATTGGGGTTAACATGGTTAACCGGTAAGATTGGGTCATAGCCAAATGAATGTACAACAAGTATGCATTATGAGTTATGGATTTGGTATCCTAGTCGAGAGGATTTAGGGCTGAGGTGTATGTGAGACGTCCATCGCCTCGAGCCTGGTTCTAGTGCGGTACTCCGCAGACGATTGACTCAAGACCGAGTCGGGTGGTTAGCCTTGTAAAGGTAGATGAAACTTTATGATTAAAACGGTGATTGACAAGAATCTAAGATAGAGGAAACCTTAGATATCAAATGGATGAGCTATGGTTAGCAGAATTGAAAGTAGTATCGAATGAACTACTAGTTGGTTGCATAGTTGCATTATTGCATGATTTGCATATAGCATTGCATTATTGCATTCGTGAGGCAATGCATGGTTTTATTCGTTGCATAATCAAGATATATATCTATCTGTTTATTGAACTAACTTGCAGTTGCCTCCCTTGGACCTATTGGTCGAGCTTTTCCCTTGGGTGGCCGTACCCACTGGGAACCATGGAGTTGGTTCTCACCCCACGTGGTTTTGGGGTGTTACAGGTTCACACGTGAGCGGCGCGGCGGCGCGAGGCGAGGGCGTAGCTCCATAGTTAGCGCCCTACCACCGAGACCAGAGATAGCGGTACCCTGAGTCGGCCTTACTTAGGGATGCAAGAAAATGAAAAGGATCAAGTTGTAATAATATTGTTAAAGCTAGATTGTATTTGGAAGCTAAAAAGAATGTATTATGTAATTGTGATGTAAAATGAATCTAATGTGAATGAATGTAATAATATAGGATGTGTTTATGTTGTTTGATACCTTCCATTATGCAATCTTGATTGAAATGTGTTCCTAGAGGATTTAATATAGGATGTGTTCACGTCCCGGGGTCCTTTTTGGATTTAAAACCAATGCGGAAGTGCCAAATTTTTTTATTTTTAAACCTTGACCCTAGAGGATGTCACACCTGCCACAAATACAGAGAATCCACTGTTCACATGGACAGAGTCTCCCCTGTATTTGCACAGCATCTCACAGGTACAAGATACAACCACATACATATGAATATCCACATACATAAACCACATCACAATTTTCACTTTATTCCATCACAGATAGATATAAATTCACATCTATTAGTTTAAAACGTTTCTTATCCGGAAACTCATTTTGAAACACTAAGAATCATGAAACTACAAAAAACTTTTTTAAAATCGTTTCCCACACGGAAATCTTTTTTTTTTAAAACACGCTACCACGAGGGGTAGAAAACTGTTTTCATCTCAGGAGAAAATCATAAATCCTTTATTACAACCACAAAATCATCCTTGTCCAATTTAAGCAAACCAGTGAACCATAAATACTAAGTCAATTATTAAAAGACGAGTTTGAGAATTTAACCAAAGCGATGGGTCGATGGATCTATCGATCACTAAGATACGCGTCTCACGAACCGTCCCGATTCGGACCCACGACGTCACCTGAAAGGGGGGTGGGGGTAAGAACATGTATACATGTCACCCCTCCCAGTCGGTACCGCAAGTCCACGAGGGTGAAAGGTACGCACCAGTCAAGGAGAATAAATAACAGTATAGATAATGGTAGTACAGTAGCAATGATAAACAAGAAAACGAGATGTATATATGAATCACTACCGCTACTGTATGTATGCATCAACCATACAACAAGTCCAAAAGTAACCCAATCAGGAACTAGTAACCCAATCAGGAACCTGCCATATCGGCCCGCAGACCTCAAGCGTATGCCACTACCACTCTACCTACATATAATCTAGTTCTGACCGCTGGGCTGACGGGCTGGCACAATCAACCACTTTTCCGAAAAAGAACACCCTCTTGCTGTGGATTAGACCGCTGGTGTTCGTGAAATGCGAACGAGTAAGGGCGATCGATGCTGATATGCTCAATAGCCAACCGTCAGCAACTAGCCAACAACCCTACCCCTCAGGATGTACCGACTGTATGGGTCATCAAGTAGTCCAACTGACCAAGTTGGTCACAATACCAGATGCAATGAACCGACCGAAAGGTCATAATACGAGATATAAGAAACCGACTGATTAGGTCACAGATCTCACATAAGAACACAAAGCCACTTTACTTCTAAATCATGATGATGAGTATGTAACGAAACCAAGTAGAGCAAAACGATATAATATGGGTGCTAGGCTCAACACATAGTATGCAAGGTAATAAAAGGTAAGGGATAGAGAGGATGTCACGAAGCGTGCACCACTGTACCGACTTCGGGTCGAAGTACCCATCTGTATGTGTGTAGCACTTGTCTCCCAACTACGGAAGAACGTCAACCAGACCTATGAAGGGTCCACCAAGTTAGAATCCAACCCACGAATAAGAACCACTAACTCACAATCCTACCTGTAAACCCACGGGAATCGGTTTCCCCTACACCGATTACCGTAACTCACCGGAAGTCCCGAAAATTGCACCGGGACTCCACTGGGACCCACGAACTGTCCCGAAACTCACTGACTCACGCCACGAGTCACCCGCTGCCACTAAACACAGTAATTTGTGTGACCTGGCAGCAAACACGTATCCTCACATCGAAACGATTATCCTCGGATAATCGTTCCGATCCAGTTTCCTGGGAGTGTCAATTTCGACACCGGAACCCTCCGTCGCTCACCCATCGTTTCTAAACCCTCGAAACAATGCGAGTGACCAGCCAACAAGGCTCAGCGACCATATAATTTTCCGTCAGGCACCGTCAGAAGAATTCCGAACTAAAACCGCGTTCTGTCGGTGGATTTCACCAAAAAAAAGCATCGAAAATCGACATATGATTTCCGAAAAGGCTTGGGGCCTTGGACAGCCGGTCCAAAGGTTACCTGCTGCTCGCACACGCTGCCTACAGCAACCACGAAATATAAATTTGCACATAAGACCCTGCGACTATATAAAATCACATCATTTTATGTGATTTTCGGGGTTTTATGGCCCGACAGTACAAACTGAGGACATTCGAGCCTGGCCAAGACACCTGCTGATAGGTCTCGGCGTGTCGGAGGCTGTGCTCACGATTCGGAGCATGGCTGACCACTGTGGATAGCGCGGGAGCGACACAAAATTCTGCGAACAGCGCGCACAGTGTCTAAACCGTGTTTAGCACACAAATCGGAACTTCGCAGACCCCAAAGAAGGTGAGTACGATGATCGGCATGGATAAAGGATCGTCGTGCTCACTTTCGGGAGTGTGGGGTGCCCTCGGATTGCCAGAACAGTGATCCAAACCCGATACACAAAACAGCTATAATATAGCTTACTGGAACCAGGGGAGCACGTGATGGCCGGTGGCGGCCGGACGGCGGGTGCGCCGACAGCATACGGTTCCGGGTGACGGAGGGAGGCCAGGACTTGCGTCGGTCTGCGACGGGATGCTGCGACGGCGGTAGGCAATGATGCCCTAGCCGCAGGAATCCAGTAGAGGATACGGGCTTATTCCGGCCTGCGGGGAGCTCCGGCAGTGGGGGCGCTGGCAGAATCCGGGTGCGGCCGACCAGGGGGAGTTGACGCTCACGCTAGCCAGCAGTGGAAGGCGGCGGTGGTGGCGCTGGAGTATCCCAAGCTCGCATGAGTTAGCCTCGGGCTCAGCGAGATTCTCCAGCAATAGCGACGATCAGAGAGGCTAGGGGAGGGGTGCGGGCCTCCCCTGGGACCGAGGTGAAGGATCGGGGACGGCGGCCGGCGGCTGGAAACCCAGCACAACCGAACTCGGCCACGCCTGTAACACACTTGACCTTTGCAAATTGCGAGGTTCGAGTGATTGGATGTGTCCCGAGCTTTTCCAGACTTTCTGGTAGGTCCTTGACAGTGTTCCGACCTATGGTTCGAAGCCCGAGAAGTGAGGTCTAAAGCTTAGTACCAAAACCTGAAAAGTCGAATTTTTGGTCAGCTCTCAGGTAACCTTCAGCAGGCAGTGTACCGGTACAGGGTTGATGGCTGTACCGGTACAGGGTTGATGGTTGTACCGGTACGCGGGCTCGTGTATCAGTACACAGGCAGTTTTGAGGCAAACCCGAGGCTCGGGTTTGGCGTTTTCGTGGGAGGTGTACCGGTACGCGGGCGCGTGTACCGGTACGCAGTGACAGATTCTGAATGGTCGAAACTGCAGGGGTGTATTTGCATTGTGACACTTCTATATGTGCCCCTATGCCCCTAGGGCTCTTTCCTGAGCTGAGAAGGGTGGAGAACAAGGTGAGTGAAGTCCTCTCTCCCCCTCCTTTGATTTGATCTCCATTTTGGATGGATTTTGGTGGATTGATCCTTCTCTTTTCTCCTTTTTATACTTTTCCTCCATAGTTGGAGCTTGGATTTGGAGCATAGTTGAGGAAAGATCTTGGAACCTAGAGGGTTTTGACCCTAGATTGATGCTTCTAAGAGGTAAGCAACTTATTTTTTCTCCAAGATTTCATGGTTTGAAGGTTTCTTTGAGATGAAACCCTAAAATGAGGTTTTAGGGTTAATTTTGGGTATTTTGAACCTAGGATCTTTTGAGCTAAATTGATTGGATTAGAACCTTCCTTTGGGTTGGATTGGAAGGGATTTAACTCTCTTTTGCAGCTTGGGAAAGATTTTCTACTCTATAGGTGAGATTTTAGCCCTTTTGCCTTGATGGTTAATGTTTGATCTTATAGTTGTTCGTAACGCTCGTGTATCTCTTCGCTCCTTACTTTTAGGGTACTTAGAGACTCGTGAACAACTCTGTTCAGCGAATCGAAGGATCCCGAGACGGTTCGGTGGGTTTGATCTAGCTACACAATGAGAAAATCTCATTTGTGATGATTTGAGTATCGTTAAATGAAAAAGCATGCACAAACATGTTAGATGTATTTATTATGAATTTTAGAATGCTTAACATGTCTATGTAATGTATAGAAAATTTTTGGACCTCTATATGGTAGAGAGCTTGCATGTGAGACTTAGCATTCTAGTTGAGATTTGGAACTATAATTTCTATCGTGAAAATGAACATTTCTTTCATGCATTTAACCTTTATGCCCAATTGTGATATTAGAGACTTTGGAAGCCTTAAGAGGCTTGGGGACTTAGACTATTTGAAAATTTGGGCCAATATCATAAATAGGCATTGGGCCCGGGCTATAGTGAACATTGGTATTAATGTCTTAATTGGAACATAGAATACGAATTGGGCTTAATTAGTTGTGATGCTTAAGTGTCATAAAGAGGCACTAAGCCATTGGGTGTTGGGTTATCACATTGTGACGTAGAGCTAGACCGTTGGGTTACTAGTGGCTATTGCCATGTTTGAGACATGAGGGTTGGATACTTCAGCCTTTGACTACGCTTGCTTGCCATTTGTGCTCACTCGCACATGCTTGTGAGGGTCGCTCCCTACAAGCCGGCACTCCGGAGTTAGCCTACGCGACCTATGTTCGCTCGTGCGGTATTGAGAAGCCTACGGGATTGAGTGGAACAGATACATTCTAAGAGCAGGAATGTTGGGCTACCACAGGCACTTAGGCGGGACAAGCTGGACTACCTTGGGTAGGTCCTTAATTGGAAATGAAAATCGACACAGTGTTGAGTGGGTTTTAATCACTACTAGATAGAGAGTAGTAGTTGGATTACTTAGACTTGCTTCTAGCATAGTTTTGGACACTTGAGTATACATACACACATGTAGTATGCTAGGAGATGTTGTTTTTGCATTCATATATACAATGTTGCCATGATAAAGCATGATCTTCATAACTTCATAAAGTAAACCGTGACATTTACTTGTGGCCATGTAGGGATATATTGTTTATGACAATGTAAAGGTGCATCATATTAACACTATGTTTAATTAATATAATAGCTTAGCATTTTAGTTATGCTTTTATAAATGCAATTTATTCGTTATTATTGTTCTCTTTTTAGATTTACCCTTTCTTTGGGGCCTAGTGGTGCATTGAGCTGAGGTCAGTAATTGCCCACTGGGAACTATAAATTATAGTTCTCACACCCTCTGTTTTATGTTTTCTTTTAGAGCCTTCCACGCCGGGAGAGGCCAGGGACCATGGGAAGGGCGTTGCTTCGAGCTAGCTCTTCAGCGAGTGACGAGTTGATAGGCGGTCTACCTCTCGATGTGTGTATTTTGGAGAGGTTGAGAGCTGTACCAGTGTACTAGAGACCACCCTGTTGTATACTATTTTGGACAGATATTGTATAACTATACGTTTCACTCTTATTGCTTTAGTAATTTTCCTTTTACCTTGATGTAGATGATAGATCTATTGGTGCTCTATATCTCTAGATGTTGATTATCTTTGGTTTTATTTTCCGCTGTTGATGTAGACGCCTTATATGTGCTGACATATGGCAGGTCTGGACACGCTACCGGGAGGGCCTCTGCCAGTCCCGGGGCGTGACAGCGCCAGCCCAAGCTTGGCCGCACGCATGCAACAGTCGCGTGGCGGCTCTCGGGGCGGCTACGGCCAGTGGCGGGGGCTCGCCGGAGATCTGGGGTGTCGCCGGAGGGTTGCCCGAGGGTGTAGATCACTCCGAGGTGGTCCACGGCCAGGATCGAAGATGGCAATTTGGTGGAGCTTATAGAGAGGGAAGGTAATGCTGCCCTTTTTCGGCGGCCGGAGGCAGGCGCCGGTGGCTGGGGTGTGCGCGGCTAGGGCAAAGGGTCGAGCTGAGGCTGCTGGAGAGGTCAGCTCGGGTGCTAGGGTTAGGGTTTGCATGGTGCAAACCCTAGATGACCCTATATACATATAATGTATAATTACGTTTTAGTCCACCGAAACTCAGTATTTTTAGTTGGGTCCCTCACTGCACGAGTAAAATACGCGAACACACCCCTATTTACAATTTCACGTAAAACGGTACATAAAATGTTGGGCTTATCGCAAAATTACCTTTTTGCCATTAACAACCCCTCCTCGATCAACGGGCGATATCAGGAGATCCGTCCATTGGATTTGTGAACGGATTGCACCCACGTGTTCGGCACGACCGAGGCATCGAACTCACTATTTCGTTTCGCCTGATATGGTCATCGATTTGCGTCGAAACTCATCCACTCTCCACACCTATATATATATATATATATATATATATATGCAAATCCAATAAACCCCTTTTTCTCGAAAACTGTGCATAAAAATCTAAATCCGTCAGTGTCATTGGGTATAAGATAGTCACACCATCGAAAATGAGCTATTGGATCACTATGAACGGAGTCCAATACGCACCAGAAGCCATCTCCACTGATTAGCCTCTCTGAAAAACCGGAGTTAGTATTCACTTTAAGTGATTAGTACAGGTCGCTTAACTTCTCCATCCTAACTCGTTTTCTCCTGAAACTTGACGAGTACTTATGTAATTAAATTACACACAAAAACATCATCAACAAAGGGTTTATCTGCACGGCAAAAATCTCAGTTCTCATATTATCCTCCCCTTAAAGGAAGTTTTGTCCCCGAAACTTGACGAACATACCTACCGTAATCAAATTCAGATATTACTCCACCATTGTGGTTTCTCTTTCGAGTATTGATTCTACCCCTAGTTCAAATTTCTTGCTTTGAATCTAGATAGATCAATCTCCGAAGTAGGGGAGAATAAAACTGTGGTTCCACTTGGACGAGACAAGGGAAAATCAACCAACCCAAAATCTAAGGACCAAAACCCACCAGGATCAACACCATCCAAAAACCTACGGACAAAATAGTTTCGCGATCAGGATTATTCGATCCCAAAACTGCCAAATCTGAGATAATAACTTACCACTCAGAAACTCTAAGTCCATTGAACCTTGGTCCATGTAGCAGTAATGGACTCAACTACGTTGAAAGTTTATGTAGAAAAGTCATAGGACAATACCACAAGTCTGGAGTATATTTCGTAGGTCAAAACAACACACTCCGACTAGCCAACAACGTCAACAAGCTCACTACGAGCGAATATGTATTGTGTCCTAAAACCTAAGTCAATACACTCACCTCGGAGACCATAGTCTCCCACCAGTTAGATATACAAGAGTCGAAGTCAAACCCTTAGTATTGAAAACCTACTTACGGTATTCGACACTCCCAGGTCCAAGACTTCACCTTCCGCCCGACCAAAAGGTCCAAGGCTGACATTACCGATTGAGCTCGACAATTTGTTTCCTCAATGAATTAATCCGGTATAATCAAACCAACATATGCTCTATGCAAGTCCATCACTTGATGCACAGGGTTGCCAATCGCAATATACGATAATTAACCATCGGTGATGCCCAACACCTGTCTCCACGAGACGCTGTCGCCGCCGTTCTAAAAGGACCCTAGCGATCGATATTCCTTGCAACACGAAACACCTGTCTCATTGAGACCCAAGCGCATCTGTCACCAAATAACTGGACAAGCATACCATTCCAAGATTTGCACGATAAGTCGAGACGCAAACCTTATATGCTATCACATACCGTGACAATCAAAGCCAACGACTAGGCTCAAGCCACTCATGAACCGTGATTCCAAACCTCTCGGCAAAAGGCCGAGACTACCAACCTGAGCAAACCTTTTTGTTGTGAATGGCACAACTAAAGTGCTAACGAGCACTCAGACTCGAACTAGACTCAAAACCATCTGCAGTGACGATAAATCAACTGCGCAAAACCAGCCAGGGAATAACCTAAGGCTCGCTACATGGTCAGATGTAACATACTAGGTGTTAGTATAAAAATAAAAATAAATAAAAATAGGGTGAGAAACTATTTTTATTGGATTTAGAGGAGTAAAATATAAGTCAGAAATAACTTGTGCTGAAATCGGACTGGAAACAGAAGATTTAAAATTTTCTGTTGGAAACGGGACAGATAAATTAGCAGAAAATGCACAGTCTCAGAAAATTATGAAAATTGGAGGATTGGTCAGAAATATTTTTATGAGGCTAGATTTGAAGTTTCATATTTTTCTGACNAAAAGCAGGTTCAAAGTGCACTTAAGAGAGAGAGATCTAAAAATAGTGTACCAACAATTAGCTAGTTAAATCAAAATTAAAATCGTGCAATAAAACTCACGAAAATTCAACAATAAAGAAAATGCAATCTATATAACTCATATTGTGCAATAAAACTCACAAGAAAAATCAACAACAAAGGCAAAGTATTCCGGAGAAGATACTTTTACTCGAAAGACCTTGATTGTAAACGGGAGATAGAGACGGAAATATTAATAAGAAAATCGATTTTATGCTGTAGCTAATCGACCACTAATGATCTAAATGGCACTCTAATTAAGAAGGGGGATTTAAAATAAGGATAATTTCATTCGTACAGCTCCCTGTAAATATATTAAATAATAAATATATCCCTCCAAAGTTCAAATTATTAAATTTATTCTTTCAAAAGTCCAGTGACGTTCACATTTGCCCCTCTAGGAGAAGCTAGCTATCGGCACAACGGGACGCTAGTAGAAGGCTAAACAAGCTCACTAGACTCGGCCACATGATGGGCAATCTGGCTAGAAAGGAACAACTTTATTTTTTATTTTTTAGGATAGTTGTACGAATCCAGTTCAAGTCCTTTTTTTTGAGTATTTTGAATTTCATAAAGAATTGTTTTGAGTTATGTCACTAGTTGCTCTTCTCTGCCGCCATTCATGTAAATTTTTTTGCTCTCTCCCCTCTTTTGCTCCCCTCTCTCTCTCATCCTTACTCTATTTTCTCTTCTTTGGGATCAGGCCACGTTATTTCATTTATGTAGCTAAGTTTATTTTTTAATGAAAGAAGCAGATGGTTCTCCCTACTGTTTTCCCAAAAATAATAATAATAATCTTAACAAAGCTAACACAATGTTCATCAGTTTGTTTGCATCAGTTGAGTTTCTTCTTGCCAATGCTAGAGAAGCTGCAAATATAGAAATCACAGTAGTGGTAAATTCCCTGCTTTAAGTAGTTTCCTGATATGTCAAGATCATAACTAACATTACGAATTATTGAGAAGACTCTCGCGAGGTTCTACTAATGACACTATGCGAGAGAGAGAGAAGGCTCTCGCGCCATGGTTGGAGAGAGGAGAAGACCTGCAATGAGAAGGCGCCTATGATACGAGAGGAAAAGTGCACTGGGGTCAGATGGAGAAAAAAAAAAACTCAGACGCTTTGAAGCTACCTTCGAAACCAAAAGCGACCCCGCCCAGTGCACCCGAAGCAAGGACCGGCAGGTCTTGTGACCATATTACTGGCGGCCTGAACTCTGTGCTGGAGCAGAGGTTCCAACTCCTCAAGAGGCCCCTTGGAGTTACTGCGGATACCTACCTTCGACAACCCGAAGATGAAGGATGCTCCTCTTCCAAGAAGGTCCTCTGGGCGGACTTGGCTTCACTTGCATTAACTCAGCTCAATTACTTCATCTAATGCTCAATCCTCTGTCAAGCCTAGGTTCGAGGACGAGCCACGGACCGTTGGTCATCTTGTGAGAAAGCGCACCACTGCCCCTCCTACTTATAAGAAGATGTACAGGGATGCGCTTCTCTCCCCCGCTCCTCCCGCTATTTCCCATCCCCGCTCCCCTCTGAGATCCCTCCCCAGTTTCGGCAGGCCATCCTTTGCCGACAAATGCCTTCGGTGCTTGGGTCGAGACCATAGAGTCTTTACTTGCCGCAATTCCATTCGGTGCAGAAGGTGCTTCAAATTAGGACACTTTGCTCGTTACTACATGAATCAGTTGCCGATGAATGTTTACCGAGCAATGCGTGCTCGCCCAACCTACCTCAGCGCATTTGTCCCCCTCTCCGAAGATTTTTTCGCTCGCCAAAACCGCCGACACAATGCTGTCGTAGTCGACGTGGCTTCCCCAGCTAACCTGGGCCATTTCCCCAAGGAAACCATAGCCTTCGACCTCGCCAATCGTTTTGGGGGATACCCATCGGATTTCCATGTCGCCCGCTACAGCGAACGAGACTTCGTCATCTTCCTGCCAAAATGGGTACCTTGCGAGCAGCTCCTATGCAGGGAGAACCTTAGCTTGGGAGACCTTAAATTATGCTGCTATCCTTGGGACCCTACAGAGGTACTCGGCAGCCTTTGTTGACTTACAAAGCCTAGATACGACTGGTAAGCCTGCCTTACGAGTGCTGGAAATACAGAACTATAGCGGCTCTCGTCGGCGGCTTCAGTCATTTCATTAGGGCCGACAACTTCAGCACTCACATGGTTGACCTTACCGGCTACCGTTGCCTTGTTGCTGTCAATCATCTTCATGATATTCCGGAGAACATAGAAATCTCTTTCGGAGACCTATCGACTTCGGTGCTTATTCAGTTGGAAAGATAGGCCCACGACGAGAACGCTGGCCGTGACAATCCCTCCCCAGAGGAGCGAACGGGCCAACACGACCCTCTCGCGAGACCCTCTGGAGTTGAAAGTCGTTCAGATGATTTTTCTAGAGGACGTCACTCCACAGCAGGCGACTCTTCCAACTCCGACGGCTCTTGAAATTCATCTAAAATTTAGGACAGAAGAAAGGCCGTCGTCCCCAAGGATGCCCCGACCAGTCTTGACTCTCCCGTCCTATCTCCGTCGCAGAAGCAGGCGCTCCCCGCTATCTCTGGCGCGCACCTGCTAAGGTCGGACTGGCGACTGCTGCCCGCCAACCTACGGTGGACCCCGCCGACCTCGGCTCGCGATGACACCTGTCCTCCGCCCCCCACGCCTCCTTCGAAGTCCCCGCCTCCTACGCCTCCTTCGGCGTCCCCTGACCGTCGCCGAACAGGGGACTAGTGCCGCCTGACCACTCAATCTTGGCGGTCGGACATGTGGCAGGCACGGCCTTCTAACCCTTCTTCGACCGACTGCGGCGCGGCCGTCCCGCCGGAAAAACCCCTACTTTCAAATCTCCCGCCGGTTGGACTTTCCATTTTCGTGCCATCTGACAAAGAAGACGTGTGAAGTACATGCCCACCAGGCGGCCTCAACCTTCTTGCGCCCTCCCAGATGGACCTTGGCTCGCCCTTCGCCATTAATTCTTTTCTTCATGAAAGTGGAAGTTTCCAGGGTCACCCTAGGGGTAAACACCTAGCTATGGTTGACTCAAACGGTTTTTGAGGCTTTTTCAACTATACGGAGGATCTTTGGTTTAACTTCTGGGGATTCTGCCCATCAACCTTGGTTCCCGCCCGCAACCTACCTCTGTGGTGGACAGCTGTCCTCTGATCCGCACCCATCCCAGGTGGATTGAGTTCACAAGACTGGTTAACCATCTATTACCCTACTTTCGGGTCTAGCTCCCTGGGCTTCGGGCTAGTTTTCTCCCACCTTGGTCTGCCTAGCGGCTCGACCTCTTCTTGTGGCCTCCAACTTGGGTCATCTAAAGGCCCGCTCTCGGATGTTGTTGGCTCTGCCACGGGTAGCCCATCTCACAGTGACGCGCGTTTTATCTCTCAAATTCTGAGTGTTCCGATAGTAGATGTCGCCAATTTATATGGATGAGACTTATTCAGACCGACGCCTGCTCATACAAATTTACTTGGAGTCGATCAACGCGAATAGCCCACTGCAACTGGTGGAATGTCCTCCCCCGTTGACGTCCAGGCTAGCCCGCCAAGGTCCAACAATAGGCTACACAAGACGCAGGTCTCAACGCTTTGCAGGGCGATGCGCAAGAAAGCGCTTCTGATTGAAGGTGAGGCGACCACTACTGGGACCTCGACGCGAAAGTAGACCATGAAAAAAGTGAAGGCGAAGAGCAACTCTGCAGGGTGAAACTATTCGATGCTGAAGTCAGGGAGCTCCAAAAGTTCCTAAGTGCTGAAACCTAAGTGTAGAAGTGTCTTCTGTGCCTGCAAAGTCCCTCGAGTGTCCTGTCTCTTTGTCCTTATGTTTAGCATCCTAAGTTGGAATGTACGAGGTCTAAATGACCCAGCTAAGCATCGATGTATCAAGTCTGTGGTGTCCCATCTCTTCTACTCGATTGTCTGTTTTCAAGAAACTAAAGTAGATTCTATGCCCTACTCCTTTCTCCGCTCTTGCTGTAGATCTATCTTCGATATGTGCCATTTTAACCCAGCAGCTGGGGCCTCTAGCGGGCTAATCATGTGTTGGAGCTCCAAACTTTTCTCTTCTAGCGAGGTCATTGTGCAGGAGCACTCGCTCACCCTTAATATGACTCACCTGGCTAGTGGGAAATCCTTTTACCTTACGAGCGTCTACGGGCCCCCAGCCTGAGGTGGAAAAGAAGACTTATGCTCCGAACTTCTCTCTCTCCGAAGGCCCTAACAACTGGGTCATTTGCAGAGATTTTAACTTCACCAGAAACCAGGCTGAAAGAAATGGAAACTCTTGGAGCACAAAAGCCATGGCCATGTTGTCGGATATCATCAAAAGCCTAGCAGCTATTGATCTTTCCCTATCCAACCAGTGTTATACTTGGTCGAATATGCAACAAAGACCCACCCTAGCCAAACTCGACAGATTCCTTATCTCAACGGAATGGGATCTTTCTTTCCCATACTGTAAAGTCAAGACACTCCCTCGAACCACCTCCGACAATACCCCGATCCTTCTCACTACGGGGCACCCCCCCAAGCCGCGGAGGTTCAGATTCGAGCGGGTCTGGCTAACAAAGGAGAACTTTATCACAAAAGTTTCAATCTGGTGGAACGAAGTAGGCTCCAAGAACTCGACCATTCTCACCATAACTGCTAAGCTCAGGCACTGCAGAGCAAGAATTAAGGAATGGTGCAAGACGAATTTTCACAGTATTACTTACTCCAAAAGGCGCCTGCAGGAGGATATCCAATCAATAGACCTGATGGAGGAGCAGCTAAATTTGCCACAAGAAACCATAGATAAACGAGCAAACCTTAAAGTACAACTTCAGTCCATCCTAGAGGAAGAAGAAATACTTTGGAAAACTAGGGCCAAACAGCAATGGCTCAAGGAAGGCGATGGTAACACTAAATTTTTTCATGCAATGGCTAATGGACGTAAACGCTTTAACTCGATCGAAGTCATAGAAGACGACACCAGGTTGGAAATCACCAATAAAGAACAAAAGAGATCATATTTCTTTCACTCTTTTAAACGCTTATGTGGGTAGGCGGAAGAGCGACTTCAGTATGTTGGCGATTGGAGCGAGCTCTACCACTCCGCTAGACTGTCGAATCCGGATGATCTAACAACTGAGTTACTCTGGAGGAGGCAGCGATAAAGCCCCCGGACTAGACAGATTCCCACCCCTCTTCTTTCAAACCTTCTAGGAGTCCGTCAAGGGAGATATACTTAACATTTTCACTGAACTCCAAGACAACAGACTATCTACCGGTCCGCTTGATTATTCTTACATGTGTCTCATCCTTAAAAAAGAAGGTGCACGTAAGGCTATCGACTTCCGACTGATAAGCCTAATCAATGGAATGCAAAAGATCATCTCCAAAGTCCTCGACAATAGACTCACACCCATTCTGCCGTCCATTATTTCTCTATCGCAATCAGCTTTCCTCAAAGATCGGCTGCTGACTGACTCATTTGTCACCGCTTCGGAACTTATCAACTGGTGCTCAAAGTCTGGCAAGGAATGCGTAAGCATTAAGGCTGATTTCGAAAAAGTTTTCGACAGCGTCAGATGGACTTTTCTACAAAGTATACTTCGGTGGCTTGGATTTAGTGCTAAATGGTGGTCCTGGATTTAACAATATATCTGCAATGCCAAAATAGCCATTCTAGTGAACGACACTACAAGAAGGTGGCTAAAAGCTAGAAAGGGTCTTAGACAAGGGAACCCTCTCTCCCCCTACCTGTTCATCTTGGTGTCCGATTGCTTGGCTAGGATGACCGAAATAGCTAGGAGTAACAACTTGATACACGAAATTGGCCCGTCTGCAGATTGTCAGACGGTGCTCACCCAATACGCCGACGACACTCTATTCTTCTGTGAGCCAAAAAAATTCATTATGCAGAACCTGCAGTTTCTCTGGAAAACTTTCGTATGGGCCTCCGGCCTCAGGTTCAACAAGAACAAATCGAAACTTTACTACTTCGGTCCCAACACCCGTAAAGAAGACAGGCTGGCCAACATTATAGGATGTAAAGTTGGAAATCTACTGTTTCGATATCTGGGCCTTTCTTTATATAATAAATATCTTCGCAAGGAGGACTGGAATGTGCTTATCAACCGCGCGCATTGAAGCGAGAATTGAAGGATGGAAAGCTAAGTTACTCTTCCTAGGGGGAAAGCTGACTCTTGTTAACTCGGTTCTCACCAATATGCCACTTTTCTATCTTTCTATGTTTAAAGCACCTCAATGGGTACTGCACTGTAACATAGCAGATTTTGGTATAAAAATAAAAATAAATAAAAATAGTGTGAGAAACTATTTTTATTGGATTTGTAGAAGTAAAACATAAGTCAGAAGTGACTTGTGCTGAAATCGGAATGAAAACAGAAGATTTAGAATTTTCTGTTGGAAACGGGACAGATAAATTAGCAGAAAATGCACAATCTTAGAAAATTATGAAAATTGGAGAATAAGTCAGAAATATTTTTATGAGGCTAGATTTAAAGTTTCATATTTTTCTGACACCCGTAGAGTGAGAAATAAAATCCGGCAGCTATCTGATAAAGATTACAGTTCGGTACAGTTTTCAGTGACCAAACGAGGTCGAAACTGAAAACTTAAGATATATTCTTACTCAGTACAGTAAACTGAGTCTGCTTGTCAAATTTGAGCTCAAACGGACGTTCAGAAGGGCTCCAACGAAACTTATCAGATTTGAGGGACTAAACTGAAAGGTTGTGTAGTAGAGGGGCTGATTTGTAAAGAGGGGATTAAATCCCTTTCTTCTTTCTTCCTCCCAGCCGAACACAACCCGCACACACACACGCAACACACACGCATGGAAAGGAAAAGAGAAAACCTCCCTTTCTCTCTCTAAATCTCTCCCAAAATCAAAGAAATTGGTGGAGATTGAAGCTTGGAGATGGATCGTCTTCGTCTTCTTCATCTTCTCCATGGTTTGGAGCTCATTTTGAGGTGAGCTTCTTGAGCCCTTTAATGGTAGATCTTTAATGCTTGGTTTAAATACCTTGTAAATGGATTTAGAGGAGTTCTAGCATGCTATCTAGATGCACGATTATGTGAAGCATGGACACCTAATCCACACTTTGCAACACGCAGCCGAAAAATACAAACTTCTCACACATGAATGGGTATGTTTGAGGTCTCATTTGACCCACAACACTAGCACACGAACAGCGTTCCTGATTGGCCACACACAGTCGTGCACGCCAAGCGCCGGCGAACACCTTACACCAAGTATTAAAGCAACACACTTACCTCTTGCCGGCAGCTGCCGACGCAGACGTCCGTAAAATCATGCAAATGGATTTAGCATCGTGGCACATAACCGAAGACCCTATAATTTCTCTTGGGGCTGCGAAGCGAGCCGTTGACGGCGCAGTCGATATCGGGCCTGCCGGAACGGGTGCCGCGCTGGCCGATTGTAAATGTGACCAAAGCAACGATGCGAACATGAGGTGGTTTTGTGCTACCGAACGCGACTAAGGTTCGCCTTTAAGTCTAAGCAAAATTACAGAATAAATATTGAATAGCATATAGATTACCCTACCACACAACATGATGCATGTAATGTAGAATGCCCCAAGTAGAAATGCCGTAATGATAAGATGCAGTTTAACATAATGCTAATGAATGCAGAGTTTAATTTTACATTCGAATACCCATGAAAATAAGTTAAAGTAATATTGTTAAGGTAATAGCATGTATAAATCTATTGGACATGTTGGACTTGGATATGAATGGTTGGCATATATCACCCACCCTCCATCCTCGAATATGACGTAATAGAAGTGATGTTTGATTATTGTGAATATACAGATTAATGATATGACATATTGTGGATTAATGTTAAATGTACACACTCAAGTTTTGAAACTGGGTCGCAACTAACGTCTAAAGGATGAATTAGAAGAACTCGAACATTTAGAAAAATATCCGACATAGAACTGATGATATGTGACGGATCAATCTATATAATTAGATCGACCGTGCAATGATAGTATAGTGGAAACACATATGTAAAGGGGGGGGTTTGAACACTTAAAAACAAGTGTGGCATGAGTTCAAGAATTATAGTAGTGTATATGAACACAAGTGATAGTAAGAATACAAAGAACAAGAATGATCGAAAAATTATGACATTCAACCCTAGCTTAGGATCATTGAGCATAGTCCTTCCACAGTTAAGGATGATTGAAACTGACATTCTCAATTTTGATTTGATCATTGATCATACTCACTTTATCCCTTACTGCGAGTTGTTACTCCCCCTCGGGCGATGTGCTCACCGGAGGCGACATCACTGGGTTGTAGCGGTATCTCCCAGAAGTACGGCCCCACCGGGTTGTAAGTATGATATCTCCCCGGTAATGATTTTTGGTTGGTGAGTTGTTGAGATGCCGATAAGCTTTGGGTTAAGCCAAAGTGATTGGGTAATTAAACTTATGAGCTATCATAAATATCCAGTTATGAACTTAAGGCTCATGGTGAATGTGAGACGTCCTTCGCCCTCGCAGCCCTGTCTTTGCGCGGTACTCCGCGAATTATTGGACTCAACGACCCGTCGGGTGGAAATATTGATAAAGGTAATGAATCTCATGATGAAAATGTTAAATGACAGACAAACCTTTAATGTCAATTGATGAACAGTAAGTAATCGATTGAATTAGCTAGTTGATCTGTATAGGTCGCTATATTGGCAGATCTTCATATTGCATTCGTAGACGACAAGCATGGTTTCATTTGTTGCAATACTCAAGATATATATCATATCGTTTATTGAACCTAAACTGCAGTGCCTCCTTGCCTATTGGTCGAGCTTTTCCCTATGGTGCCGTACGCTAAGGAAACCATGGAGTGGTTCTCCACCTACCCGTGTTTTGGAGTGTTACAAGGTTCAACACCTGAGGACGGACGGGCGAAGCGAAGCGGCGAGGAGCGTAGCGCCGTAGCATCAAATTAGTTCACGCGCCACCTACACCACCGAGACAGAGATAGGGTACCCCCCATGATCGCTTGCTTAGGATTGTAAGAAAATAAAAGAATCAGTGTAATAATCATGTTAAATCGGATGTATTGAAGTTGAAGAATATAGTATTTGGGATGTAAAATGTATGAATGTGAATGCTTGTAATAACAAGATTATATTTTGAAGCTTTCGTTATCAACCTTTGTTAAATGTGTTCCTGTTGGCAACGTTACATTGTAATGATTGTCGAGCGCCTTGAGATGTATAAGCGGGAGATTCTGTCCGTGTCCCGAAAAATCCTGTCCGCCACTCCGGTCCTGTCCGGCCGTGCCCGCGAAACCTGGCCAAATAGGCGGGTTCCGGGCGCCGTGCCATCGGTAAAGTGGAAATACTTTTCGATACTCTGGGCCTCCTTTTACTAATAATACTTCGCAAGGCAGGACTGGAATGTGCTTACTAAGCCGCGCGCCATTGAACGAGAATCGAAGGAATCCCGGAAAGCGCAAGCTTACTCTTCCTAGGGGAAACTGACTCTTGTTAACTCGGTTCTTCTCACGACACTATGCCACTTTCTAACTTCTATGTTTAAAGCACTCATGTACGCCCCGCGGAAAGCCTAAGAAAAGCCTTCTTGCCAAAGGGTTTCCAAAAAGTCTTCCGATCCACCGTGAGATTGGACACACCAGTCTGCACACACTAGGAAAAGTGCGGTTTCCGGACTTACAAGACCCTGGACAAACATGAATGCTGGCCTCCTCTTACCAATGGTCGGCTGCGCTTCTTCAATGAGCCACACCTGCGTGGTGCAAATTGATTGCACCTCTCTATTATAAAACCACCGAAGGCCGCCTGCACGCAGGGAAGAGGTTTTAACCTTACAGTGGTGAAAGGTGTGATTAATCCCCCCCCGTAAGGTTATTTAAATGGCGGAGCATCAACTACCCAATTGGGTGACAGTAACAACATCAGACCTTGCATGGATCTGATGGTCACACACACCACCTCAAACCCACCTTATTTCCAAACATCTTAGCACAACCTCCACCCCCGCATATCAGGAGGTCTACGTCACAATGCGAATTCCAACGATCGCGACGATGGCGATATACTCTGTCAGAGTTACGCGGCCGCCCTAATTCACCCAAAACCATAGACAACTTTCCTGCTAAAGACTTCCCGTCATTGAGCCCCTACCCCAATACAACCCGCCACCCGCGATCAACTAAAAGGGGTGGACCGCTCCCACCACACTCCCTCCTCCCATCTACCCGGTCAATATCCTTATATAAATAACTCAGACGAGCTAGGTCAGCCAGAAGCACAACCCGACGAAGATCACATATGGAGACTCACATTCCACTTCAAAATCAAAATATCCATCCCTTGAGCTACTAACACGGCGCACAACTAGACTTCCATCTACACTGACAGATTACAAATCATGGATTATGTAGACGGACCACTGGCTTCTGCGCCCTTTCCATCGACAGATGCGATACTACTTATTTATTTTTGCGTGTTATCGATTCCTAACCATCAAGATGGGTTTCTATTTGGATTCAAGGATGCTCAGGAGACTTTTTGTCAAACATACTATCACCATTTACCCACGGAAGAGATCAAACAACTATAGCCTAACCCCAAGCGCAATTGCTTAGCGTAGTATGGGACTCAGAAAAAAATAAATAAATATATCAAGCAGAAACCGTCATGTACCAACAAAATTGAAGACGGCATCTACCGCCTGGCGACTCGTGACACAGCTTGGTTGACCGCAACAGCTTACGTTTTCTTCACCTTAATTCTTCTCTACCTCTCACATTTTGCTCTCGCTTTTCCACATCATACTGAAATAATCTCATTCTGTTCCATTACTGTTTGTCTGAATTGCCTCGGAGCGCTAACACTGCATTCCACCTGTACGCCTAGTTCATTTTGCTTAATAACGAAGTAGGTAGCGCCTTGCTACCTCTATTCTCAAAAAAAAATATTTTCCTGCATATTTTAATTCGTATTATTAAATAACTATAAGGTTGGGTTAAGTAGGCAAAATAAATTAAATGGGTTTAAATGTAGGTCAATTATCGATGTGTTCTGAACATCCTCTCCGTACCCCCTAGGGTGTAAACGAAGCCAAACACTAAGTCGAAGTGCTGGGTCGGCTCGTGTTCTGGCCCTCGTATTCAAACCACAGCCGAACACGAGCTGTCTCGTTAAAGTATCGACCGTAAAAATTCAGCTCGTGTTACGGCTCGTTATTAACGACCAACACTGAGCTGGCTACGAGCTATCCAACAGACACTATTACACAATGCTAAATTAAATATATAAAAAAATAATTATCAAAATCTTATATCATATGGCTTGATCTAAATAGTGAAACGTTTTATCATATAAATAGTCTTTTATAATTAAGATCGCATTTATATTTTTATTTGCTAAAAATAAAAATAACAAAAATATAATATATATAATTATTATTATATATAAAAATATAAATAAAAAACTTATATAAATATAAAATATATGTATTCGATGTTTCTCCTGAGCCGAACATGAGCGAGCGCCCCACTCGTGTTCGGCTCGTTATTAAACGAGTCTGAAATCCCAGCTCGTTAGCTCGTTTACTAAACGAGCGAGCCGATCTCGGAGCTCCATTATCGAACGAACACCGATCCAGCTACGCGAACAGCGAGCTGGATTGTCCAATCCTACTTTCGCCCCTCTTATTTATTTAATTATTATTTATTTATTTATCTACTCTAGTGTGCTCTGCAATCTAATATACTTATAAGATTTTGTTTGGTTCTTCCTTTTACTTCCAATAGGGGTCAGCTGACATATAATGTCCGGTCTGTTTGGGAAGCCTGAGATGAAGTGTATTTGAAAAAGTCAATTAGAAAATAATATAGGCCATATTGTTAAAAAAAAAAAAAAAACGTAGAGTATTTAGTTGATTCTATAATCCAAAGGAATAGATAAGTACCTAAAGAAGCCAATTTTATCTCATAAATCTTAAGTGCTATAACATATCTCTATAAGAACGTGAGGGTCTTAATTATGCATTCTTTATCTAATTTTTTTATAATTCACTGTGATTCTGTAAAGTATAAGAACTCTTTCTGGAAATTCTAAGGAACTTAATAGACAAGCATGAACTTTTGAAGTTCCTCGAAAATTGCTTCTCGGGATATCACCTAGAAAAAGATTGAAACGAACACACAAAAGAAATATATTTCCCACTTGTAGTCTGAACGTCCGCAATAATTTTATGGAAACAAAAAAACTTAATTTTTCACTTATACTTTCGCTTAGCATAATGCGCGCATACTAATCTTGAATTGGCAAATATGACATTAAAAGGAAACAACTCATACAATGAATGCATCTCATTTTCTTCCCGATGAATAACAGAATACACGTTTTTTGATGATAAAACAATTAAAATGCCCAATTAAAAAAATAAAACAAAAACAAAAATGGCCAAAGCTAAAGACAAATTCAAAATGGCCTATAGCTAAGGAGGTCCTCAAACTTTCTACAAAAAAAAAAAAAAGAAAAAAGTGAAAAAAAAAGTCAAGGACACCAATCAAAGAGATTGAAATAAGCCGCCAATCAAAACATATTTTCTTGAAACATGAGAATTTTGTCACCGAAAAGAATCTCACATAGGAGAGAGACACGAGTCCAACATGGAGTGTACTAGGTTAAGATTTTACCTCAAAACACATTTTTCGCACTCCATTATAATACCTTTTGCTAAATCCAACCCATAAAATATAAATTATTAGTAATAAAAAGAAAAAAAAAGGTTATAATGTCCACTCCTATATTGGGCAATTGAATTGCAACTGGCTTTAACAATGGTCTTCTTCCTTTATCTTGAGTACTGAAGCAGGCGCAATGAGGAACTATATATATTTTTTAGACCACTACAGCATCATTCCTTTAATTTATTTTTTTAATTTTTATTACAAAATCTACATGAAATATTGTAGAAGGGAAATTACTATAATAAAATTACTTGAAAAAAAAAAATTTACTTGCAACCTTAACATCTATAAGGTGTTTATTGCAACGAAAAAAAAAATTATCAACTTTTATTTATTTCGAGCATATTTTAAATAAAATTTTTATCTATCATCGACAATCAGAAGTCTTGGCAAGCTAGCCAATCATAACAATACAAAAGAAAAAATCACTTTCCGCGGCATATTCAAATTAATATAAAAGTAATATAAAAATAAAAAACAAGGCAACAAAACAAGGCCTAATAGATGCCTTCAATAATCCAGGCCATTGAGATAGCACAAAAACTATATTTTTCTATTTGAGATCCCTAAACATTGAATTATTGAAGAAAGTAAATCTTTAGCTAAAATAAAATAAAATTGTATCAAATAATGATAATTTTATTAAATTTAAAGTTAAAATTTTTGTAGGCAATAAT
>NW_017893538.1:0-59435 GCF_001540865.1 Ananas comosus
TTATAATATTATCTTTTATTTTTTTTGTTATAGTGGTGATAAAATTAAAACCATAAAGTATTGAAGTAAAAATTTGATAAATCACGTGTGCTGAAATGAATATTCAATAAACCATAGATGACATATCTGAAGTTTTTTTAATATGATTTAATGGAGAGTTAACGGAGGTGTTGACGGAAGAAAAAGAAATAAAATCATAGGTACTAAAATGATATATTTTTAACTGTAGGATATTAAAATAAAAAGATATGAAATTATAGGAATAATATTTGAAGTTTATCTTTTTTTTAGATAATATGAAAATGTTTATTACATAATGGGTATCATTCCTTCAAGAGTTTAATAATTTTTTTTTTTCTATGCTTAGTATTATAAAAAAAAGGTTGGTGAGAATAGTGAGTAGATATATAAGGTAGAGTATAAAATTTATGCCAATGATGTGTATCATTCCTTTGAGAGTTTAACAATTCTTTTCTTCTACTTTCAGTATTGTGAAAATGGGAAGTTGGTATGAGAAGTGAGTGAATATAGAAGGTAGAGTATAAAATTTATTCCAGTATGTATTGTTCTTTACACATTTGTTTTTATAAAAATAAAAAGAGAGAAAAACTAAAATACTATTAATTGTAGAGAAATGTTATACTATCTTTATTTTTTAGTCTTTGAATATCTAAAATTCGATAGTATCTATCTATAGTTCTATACTTATACATTATTTTTCATGAAGTCTTGCCACGTGGCGGTTCCTCCTTTATCCGTACCTTCTTCTCTGTTCTCTAATTACAACCCACACTCTTCATCTCCCCACCAAGGAGTTACTAACGCATCATTAATTTTAATAATTACGATCTTAACCCACACTATTCATCTCCCCACCAAGGAATTACTAACGCATCATTAATTTTAATAATTACGATAATTCACACAATTAGCACCACTAAAACCCCATCATCATCATCTCCTCATTCTCCGAAACCAAATACCACACTCCAACAATGTCCTATATTATAAACCAACTCTTCTTTCTATTATTCTTATTATTATTCTCGAACGCGAGTACGAACCTGTCAACGCTGTTCGGGTCGAGCCATGATTGTTTGGGCGCGTTGTTTGTGTTCAGCGAATGCTTAGAGGTTGTGGAGGGCGGGGCGAACGGGGCGAATCGGGGTTGCTGCTACGGGCTCGGTCACGTGCTTAGCCGGAGCGTCACGTGCCTCTGTGAGGCCATACGAGAAGGGGCGAGGCTAGACGTACCCATGAACGTCACCAAAGCTCTCGCTTTACCCTCACTTTGTGGGCTCTCCTACACGCTAATAGTCCCCTGTTACAAAAGTAAGAGGTGTATTTTTTTTTTATGGTCTAATTTCATATATACAAATTACTTTCATAAGAAAAAAATAAGTAAAATAAGATTTCTTCGTACTCTTTTTTTTTTTTTTTTGGCGCATAAGAATGGTTCATATTTTATAATTTTTTTAATTTTCTTTATCTTTTTGTTTTTAAATTGTATGTGTACTGAAATTAGGGTTTCGTGGATTGTAATGCAGCATCGCGGGGAAAAGCGAAGATAGATTTGGAATCAATGAGAGGAAAGAAGTGGTAGGTTTGGAGAGATATGTAGAGAATCAACGTGGCTGTGACGAAAAAGGAGCTTGACGTTGATAATGGCGACAAAGGTAATGTGGAGATGGGGATTCGTCTTCCCGATGTCGGTAGTGTGATCAAGATGCGTATGGAATAATAATTCTATTGCTGCTTCTTTCATTACTATTTTTTATAATTTATTTACTGAAATTATAAATTTTGTTATATTTGTACGTATATCTGTTTCATCTATTTTATTTGTGTATATGTTAATATATATTATCTTTATTTATTAATGTCTTATAATAATTTAAAAAATTTAAAATTTTTATTTTGTGAAACTTCTGTCTTCTATAATATCAGTCCGCCGCAATGCGCGGGTAACTTTACTAGTATATTATTACGAATCCAAAAATTTTGATCTTTAACCTTGTGGCAACACTTCGATAAAACATATCGACCATATATTTTTTATTTTTTATTAGTGGGAGAACATTTCTGAGTTGGATTTCGATTCTTACATCTCGTAACTAGTCACCTAGGTTCTTTTTATATCGTAAAATTTTTGGTGATAAGTAAAAAGAATTTACAGTCGTAATTACGAAGTACATTTCAATGTTAAAGGAAAGTTTAAGAATTTTGTTGTTTAACTTTTTACAGAACCTATATGTCTTCGTAACCTTCCTAAGGGTTCGGAGTGGAATAGTAGAAGTAGTCATAATACAGCGTTGGTACGTATACGAAGTGCCTTCAGTAGTTTTTGTACGTTCGGTAGTACACTTACTCTACAATCTTGTTAACTCCCACGTCTTATACGAAGACGACGGCGGGTATGCGTTACCTGGATGTTTTTCTTGGTAACTATCAAAAGTTAACAGATGTCTAGTTTTCCGTCTTGAACGAAAACTTCATCTATCGTTTTTCATCTAAAATACTCTTCATATGCATATCTACGACATTTTAGTCATACGTTTCTTACGGAACTTATATTTATAACGTCTATAATTGTTACTTTGGAATACAATTTCGCACTACTTCTAATAAACCGTACACGGTCTCTGAAAACTTTCCGATAGCTCAAATTTGGTTTTTTTTTTCTTCGGATACGTAATTTCCATTGATTTCGGTAGAACGTCGTTTAACACGTCCGAGTCGTGACTTTAGTTAGGAGTATTTTGAAGTCGTTTTCCGCACTATTCAAGGTTATAAATTTACAGATTCTAAGGTTTATTCTTTTTAAAGGTATGGTGTATTTTCGGTGGTTCCTGTTAGTCTTCTTCTTACCGCTGACGTCTACGAAGATTTCCGTTGTGATTTTCGGAAGAAAGGAAGAATCCGAATTCTTACAGGAGAAGGAGGTTTAGGAAAAGGAAGAACGCTAAGAAGAAGCTAACGAAAGGAAAGTATTGTCGAAGTCTAAAGAGACAACCAGATCTTAATAGTGGAAAATGAAAGCCTTGTCAAAGTCTAAAGAGTTGGACAGATACCAATAGTAAGAAGTGATGTAGAACTCTTTGTCTTGAGAGACTTGATAATAGGGGACGGAACTTCCAGGTATTATATGGTTAGTTACAATTATCTTACTATGTTTACAGTATTGCTTGAATCTCTTTTTCCCCGTTACTTGTTTTCACGTATGTGACCCTCTTAATGATTTATTTAATCCGTCAACTTTGAACTAACTAGCCCATTTTTGTAGTTTACGAAGTCTTTCTCGTTAAGGACTCCACTACGTACGACGACCCCGGTTATGTTCGTATTCCGCGTGGACTCTTTTTTTCCTTCGTACACAGTGCTGTTTCTCATCTTCTGTTGGTTTCAATTGAATCTAACGAAAAGAGGTAGTGAAGGAGTGGTAATGAGGTCTCTTTATATGACTACAATGATTTATATCCTGGTGCTTACTCGACCGTAGTCTATTTCCATTTTTCGTACGGACGTCTTGGTTACCTTGTCAGTAATTACGTGGTTTTTTTATCGTCTGAAGATCGATCGTGACTGAAGAGTCTCATTTTTTCGTCGATGTTGTAGATGACAACATTAGATATGTCTTAGAATACAAAGTTCATATCATTATATTCAATCAAGATATACCTAACGTATATAGCAATGTTTACATAGTCGTAATACACTACAGAACATCGGTGGGTAGATGACAAAGACAGTTGTTCTTTTATCGGTATGATGTTTTCCTGTTATGATCCTCATGTCGGTATATTACTAACCCTTCAGCAACTAGTTTGGTAATCATCGTACAGTTAAGCTAATGTATTTCTAATACGTTACTATTCTCTTCGATGATATTTTTTTTTTCTTTCTTCATTCTGGTACTAGAACTTTCTTTTAACTTCATACACGATAGTTATTATAGTTGTTTTCGATATAATCTTTTTTCTTTTTTACTTTTTCTTGGTTCGTAGGTTTACAGTAACGATTACAAACTTTGAGTGATACTACGGTCGTCCTTGGTTCTTTCGGTTGTGTAACTACAGGTATTTTATACTTCCGGTACAACCACCGACTACGAGTGACTGTGATCGTTATTATCCATACATGAACGAACGTATTCAGGACAGTGTGGTCTTTTTTTTTTTTCTCCTCCTAGTTGTACGTTGTAACAATATAGTAGATTTTTATTCTTTTTCCGGATTTAGAATCGAGACATTGTTTAAGGTCTCGTAGTTTAATTACGTTTTTTTTTTTTTAGTTGTGAATCTTTATTTCAATAGATCGTGCAGTCAAAGTCGTGCTCCCGAACCATTAATAGCGACTAAGTAACAGTACCTCCGAACGTACATTTTCAAAACAGGATATTAGACAAGATTTCAAAGAGTACCTACGGGACAGTAAGATAATAGTCGACTTATAGTGAAATTTTATACCGGTATGCGAGTAGATTAAAGGAAACAACGGACGGGAAGTTAGATACTTTGTTGATTGTCGAAAACTCAACGGGTGAATGTACTGGTGTTCTTTAATGTACTTAAGGTTTTTCACTTTCATGTTTAGTCCATTGAAGTTATATGTAATATTATTTCCAGAGTACATGTGAGGCGAACAACGTGGGACTTCAACCAAAGGGGGGTTCGTAGTCTTAAGTCTGGTTACTAGTGAGCCCTGAAAGGCACATGGTTATCATGGTATTTTCGGAAGATAAACTACTTCATTAAACTTTCACTCGTATCCCCCTTCAACAGTGACCTAATCTAGGAAGAATGACCTTTAGAGAAACGGATCAACCAAGTTGTGGCAGTGATCATTCTGCGGATACAAAAAGAAAGTCTAAAGATATAAGGAAAAACAAGTTAGGAAACAATCATTCCGTACGTGTGTCAATATTCTATGGTAGATCAATGGTACTTGATCCTTTTCAATTAATTATACAATTAGTGGAGTTATTACAATTTTTCCTCAATTTTTTTTTTTTTGATGAATGCCCAGTTCATTTGAGTTTGATGCGGGTGAGGTAGGAAAACAGCCCGATCTTCGGTGGTTACGATATTCATATCGATAATGACGTGTTGTTTGTCGGGACCTTCTTATAAGGTTGTCATATTTCACTCTGGTAATAGATCCTCTTGGATTGCGTACTTTAAGTCGTGGAACACATAAGTCCGAAGACCATAAAACTGTTTGTAGGTTTTATTTTATTGTTTATCAGGTAAAGTTAAAAAATCAAATTTGATGTACGTCAACCATTATCTTCCTGTTTAGAATGTACGGTTACCAGTGTTGGTCACAGTGTCGGTGAAACTTGTATCGACCTCTATCTTAGGAAAACTATATTATATGTTCTCGTTGGTGTACTTCCTAATACTTTTGGACGTTAAATCACTTGTTAAAAAAAATTTTTATTCTCGTAGTATATATATAACGTTGATTTATTCGATTAAACGTAATCATCTATTCATCGTTTAAGTTAAACCCGGGAATAAGAAAGAGACAGTAAATACTACGGTACGTTTTTTTTAACTTCTAATGCACTTTACAGTTTTACTTACTACCGGTTAAGTTATCTCCGTCTGGAGGTACTTTGGTTGTACATTTACGTATACATTACGACCTCAACTCTTTATTGAACGTTTGGATATAATTTAACTCTTAAGGACTAACGTATACCAAGGATCGATCTAATTAATGAATGTGTTGATATTATCCTACCGAGAGTATTTTGGATCGTATAGTCGACTTGTTTTTCTAGACTTGATCATTTCCTGCGTCTTTAGTACCTAATAAATAGGGTTGTTGACTTTTAGCCGTATAAGACGCAACTGAGTTAAAAGTTGTATCTGTTTTTGTTTTCGTGTTCCTTTTATATCTTCGATTATGCTGTTTTCAATTTGACATTTTGTAATCGTCTTCACGATATTAGTTATAGCACAGTGTTCGATCTGTTTCAACTTATATTACCTGTCTAGATTTTCTTGATTCCTACAGTTGTATATATTCTTTTTGTATGGTCTTTACTACGCTTCACGAGACTGCAGTGGTGTCGTAATTTTGGTTGATGTCCATGGTTACGACGATCTTCTCAAGGGTTCTGTTGGACGTAGTTGTGTTTATTACAATTTATTAGTTGAAAAAGATCTTATCTACTCTATAGTGATGATATTGACGTGAACTTGAATATAAAGAAGTATAAGTTTGCAACTTTCAGAAGTATAGGATTGTGAATGTTCTCCCCGTATTCGTTATATGTTCGCGCTTCTCATCGCCGGTCAATGTTACGTATCCTCATGTACGTAACCCTATTCTAACTACTACTTACACATCGGAGGGGTTCTCGTCTGGACTTTTTCTGTTCGTAAAGGTTTATCTAGATGAACATGGATATATAATTAATCATTCGTGTACACGGTGTTGTATCAGTACGAACGAATGGTACATCTTTATACGCTATCGTAAATCGCATCGTATTTTTTCACTGGGACATAAGTCACAGACGTATAATGTGTTTTAATCTGAAGGATTGTTTATTAATACGTTATTTCAGTCTATATTTGTTTCAAATATGACAACTAAGGTTTGTCTATAAATTGAATGGAAATATATATCTATTTTACATTTATATTCTCGTTTATAACGATGTCGAAGTAACAGCATCGACGGTCGTTGTCTAGCACTTTATATACTTCCTTGGACACCCTCATGTTTTACTGTAGTTAGATACAACTAGGTTACTTGTCTGTTGAAGTTTTATTTTCGTTTTTTTATATCCTCTACGGGGTTTTTTTTCTTCTTCTACACACGTGTATCTACTCGATTTTCTACTATACCTCTCCGTTTAATTGTTTTAATCTATCAGGTCACGAAGTTCCAAAAGAGGTATTATCTCCCGTTGACCTAACCATTGTTACTATCAAAATGATCTATACAGAAGATTTCATGCAATTGTATTATACTTCGTGTACTTTGGTACAGTATAAAATTAACTGTTTTTTTTTAGAGTTCATTGTAGGAGTTCTTCAAATAAGTTTTCATGTTCGTTTCCATACTGTTTCTTGTCTTCGTGTGAATTCGGGGTAAGTTATGATACCGTCATTGAACTTATAACGTTTTATTTTCGTGTCTATGCTATTTCTTAATTAAAAACTGAGTTGAAGTCGGTTAAAGTAGGGTGGCAATTACCCTAATACTGTTTCCTGATTCTTATACAAAAATTTCTTGAACAATTGGAACGTTTTCATGACATAGTAAGGAAGATATTTGTCTCGATTTCAATTTAACGCATTAAGTGTAAACGTTGTTTAGGGGTACGATACTTTTAATGGTAACGATCATTACGACGACGTCAGTTAGGCCGAGGTCGTGGAAATTGAAGGACATTCTTGTACTTTGATAATACCTATGAGATCACAGTTATCTTGTGATGAATCGTTCGATGTAAGTAAGCTCGTTCTTTTTGATGGAAACAGTCTTCCATCCATCGGGTTCTACGTAAACGGCTTTTTTATCCTCGTCATTTGTGCGTCTGTCAGAGTTGACTGTTGCCTTACAACTCCCTTAAGTTATAGGACTTAAGTGTTAGTGTAATCCTATATAAATAAAATGACTCTAAGATCACTCCTACTCTCAGAAAGTGTCATGTCATTTATCTTTCTCCATACTTGTGTGGTGGTGTACCAGGGGCGACAATCACAGTTAGGTCCCATATGCCAAGGTGGTTAGTGAGCTGGTTCACCTATGGATTTCTGCTTTGTTTCCTTTACAACACAATATCTACTGTTAATGTGTAGGATACGTCGACGTCATTGTTATTATCCCTATATAAACCTGACGTATGGTTCAAGCTAGTAGCTTGGTCAAGGTTTTCAGTATTTAAGGTAAGAATCATTCTTTGACTTTGTCTTTTTACTTATTTAATCGAGTGTAAGTATGACACTTCCCTAGACGTTGAAGATATTGTCGTAAACGTTTTGGTTATGTCTATCGTCATTTCGTGAAACGACAAAGAGTATAGGATGCTGGTGATGTGTTAAGGTTGAAACTTATTATTTAAATCTATCTTCTCTATACTATTGTCTTAAAACTGTAAGGAGTAAAGACTTTAGGTGTTGTAAAGTGCAGGTGTATTCTCCGCAAGGTTAGAGGTCTAACATTGCTGGCATATTTTTATTTAGGTTTACTCTGGTGGTTTAAAACTTTGTAAAATTTAAGCTCGTTAAGGTCCACATTGTATTTTAATTTTTTCCCTCTTTTGCTAGCTCTCTTCTTAGTTTGGACTCACTGAGCCATCAACTTCATCCCTAGCTTGAGTACCTAGTGTGAGAGCATGAACTAGTGGATGCTATGGTTTACCGGTTGCTCTTTATTTGTGTGTTTAGTCACGGTTTTAGAGATGGTCTAGAGCGCTAGGCTTAAGCTAGATCCCAAAGCTGCGAGCTCTCTAGGCTTCCCAGCCCTTGAATGCCTCTTCTCAGCCTAGCTCTTCCGCTCCTGAGGTTACTCCTACTCCTACTTCTACGAGTCTTGCGGGGGCTTCCGCAAGGACTCTCGCGGCGGGGGTCGCCCGAGGCGGTACCGGCCGCGGCGGCGCTCGAGCCCGTTGTGCTCTATCATCTCTCTCCCCCGCGCTCCATCTCCCTCTCCCCAAGCTTCCGCTTTTTGCTTCTGCTTCCGTTTCTGAGGAACATCCCCAAAACCTTTCTAGTTTTTATTTATTTATTTATTTATTATTGGGGTTATATGAGCATATGCATAAGATATGCACATATATTCATGTGAAAAGTTGATGCCCCTGATATGGCCACTACATATATTCATGCGAAAAGTAGAACTGGCAGGCATATTAGGTTGCACAGCAGCTGCTCCTTATACTAACCAATACACTCCAGCTAAGCGTTTCTTACCTGGTTAGTGCAATAGGTGGGGTTGTGCTCCTCGATTTCTACAAGAAAAATTATAAAAATTAGGTTTGCTTTTTTAATTTTGCTCGGCATTTATAAACGTTTATTAACATTTTACATTCTCCTTAAATGTGTTTTAAGCCTGTTCTTGGACGGCTAAATAGATATATGATTATACATCTTGATGTGTTTATGAGTGTCCTTTTTTTTTTTTTTGTATATATAAACTATCAGCACTACAATTTATAATTACAGTCCTCAGCTCTATTATAATTATAGAGCCTAAACTAGAAGTGTATTATAGCTGCTAATTGATTAGTTAATTGTATTTATTGAAAATTGAAAATATCAGTGAACCGTGTGTTGAATGTGATAATTGAGTTGTAAGCGGTCTTAATTCGGCGCCTTTTCTCTTTTAATGCAAACAAATTTGTGGCCATTCTTGTCTCGTTATTTTTTTCCGTGGTTTTCGACTGGTTTTACCTATCTTAGGGACGATAGAGGAATACTAGAGACTTTTGTTGTGTGAACAACGTGTTGTCAACTATGTTCGCGTTTCGAAATTACGGTTAAGAGCTCAAATGTTAACTAGTCGGTGAGGTTGCCGCCTTTCTCACCACAAAACCCCATTCAAAAAAAAAGCACATACTTGTGGCCGGTTCACGTCTCATGCGGTTACACTAGAGGTTTTGTGGAGAAGTTCATACACTAGTTCTTTGGCTAGCAAGGATCTCGTTCACCGTTTCCTAAACCACTAATCATAGACTCTGGATTCAAGCTTAGGATCAACTAAGTGTAAAGGTCGATTCAAATAAAAGATTTACTTTATTTGCTTCACACATCGCACGATGGATAGAGAGTTTTATTTTTTCTTCTTCTTTTTTCATACACTAGTTCCTTACAATTCGAACGCAAACTCTCGTCCCTGCCTCGTCTATCTCCACCGGGAAAAGATAATTACCCGGCATGGCCCGGCCTGTCTGAGTTATTAAGCTAGGTAGGATGTACTTACGATGAATGTGAGGTAATACTTTACATACTATATGTGGATAAGTAAGCCATCCACTGTAATAAAATGGACAGTGTACTATACTGACCATTTTATTAAAGTGAGTAATCTACCTATCTTATATACTATATTTAGGAAAAACCCCACACATCTAACCTAGTTTTGCCAAAAAATTGTTCGTTCGCTAAAAACGCATAATCAGAAATTTAGGAATTTATACCCCATTTTCCGAAAGTTACAAAGATGTTAAGATGACACACAAGAAAACGGGTTTAAGCTGTAGATCCTCGACCCAACTTAGTGTTTCAGCCTTTCGTTCATCGACCACTCAAAATATTTAAACTGAAGTAGGGGGTGAGGTAGTTTCAACTTTCTAATTAGAAGTATATTGACACCCACACTCACCGTCAAGTCTGTTAGGACGCTGAAAGTTACAGATTTGTTTGTGGTGGCGGCTGCCGAAAGACTCTTAGTACTTAGGTTGGAGGGTCTGGGCGTCTTTGTTTGTGTCCGGACGAGAGACACGAGAGAGGATTGTTTTACTATACGAAGTTGGTAAAATCAACGTTGTTCTTTGTGAGCTCCTCTTAACCGTTCTCAACTTCTCTTACGGGGTCAACGACTTTTAATATGAACGGTTGTTCTTGTCATTTTACTCTATTCTCTTGTAGTGTTTTCTGATTAGAACGGTTGTTCTTGTCATTTTGCTCTATTCTCTTGTAGTCTTTTCTAATTAATTTCCGGTTTACCAAATAGTTTGAGGATCACATTGATTTGAAAACAAGTCTTGTTGTTTCGAAGTGAAACGATGTTATCAATAATGTAGCGGAAGTGTTCTATTCGAGTCATTGTAGTTTATTGGTGTTTGAGTCCAATGTAGAGGCTCAATAATGTACGTTACACATATTTATTGGATGTTACCACCAGAAGTATCGGGCTTTACCTATAAACTATATATGTATGTAGGAAACACGTATCGGTACCGAAGTTAGACATGTCTCTTGGGGTCCTATATATAGCGGAAACTTCGTCTTGACGTAGTGATGTAAGTAAGGCTTTCGGATGCTTTAACTGCGAAGTCTGTGCAAATAACGTGAGAGTATGTTATGAATTGTTTTATGTAGAACTTCTAAGATCATACCAAGCGGTTGTCATATGTTTAAGGTTGCTAGATGTCACATATTTAAAGTTATCCCACCGGAGGGACATCTTTCCCTTGCTTTCGTGAGGAATTGGTAGAGAACATGAGAGGAGAAGTAGTCGAACAGGAAGTGCGATCTTTCGTACGAAGCTATCTTGTAGAGGTAGGCTCGTTCGAGGAGTAACAGGCGACGGAGGTAGTATAAGAGTTTGAGGAAAGACTATAGCTTGTGTGGGCTTAGAAAATTTCTAACGCCTTCTCAGGCAAGTAGATTTCCGAAAGATTTCTATCTTTATACGTCGTGTCACCGTATAGCAAGGTATTCACAGTTGAAAGAGGAATTTTTAAGATAGAGGAGACGACTTCGTCGGTTGAAAACGAGTGAGAGCTGACATCGTGGGCGTAGGAGAGAACGAAAATGAAGAGACAAGTACGGACGAAGATAGAGGAACATCAGGAGTAGTTCTCCTCCGGTGTATTGTTGTGTTCCTTGTATTGACAGTCAACAGAGCGGAGAGGGGTTGTGTGGTGAAGAGGGAGATGGGGTTCGGGTGTAGGATATGGGTAGTGGCCGATGTTCTTGGCATACCCGACGGGGTGTTCGTTAAACCTGTCCCGGGTACTTGAATTTAGGTAAACAGAGTCCTCTTACTTGGGAATTTCCTATATTACGTAGGGGACGTAGCAAAGGACACTTCGAGCGTAGTCCCGTGTCAGGTTCCGGGAAAAGGTAGGGGGTTGTGGTGTGAAGGGGTAGTCTTCTGTGCTGGCAACATACCTTGTTTGGTGTTAGTTACCTTTAATCTTGATCTAGTACACCGTTGGGTAAATGATTAAGTCCGTTCGTTCTCGAGTAACGTCAGGGTACTGGTTCGACGGGTAATAGTGGTTCTGGTTTTCATTTCGTAAATCTAGGGTATAGAACTAGTATTCTGAACAATATACGTTCTTAACGACATACCTTTCGCGGTGTTCGATAAAGTATCTGCCGGGTTCTTCTGAGGAGCAACTTGTAACCTTATTGAACGCCCGCCGGGGCCGAAAGGAACACTGGATTGGGATTGACCGGTACTAACAACAAAGGGGTTCGTATCGTATGTTCCAGCGGAGGACACATACAAAGAGGCCACGATTGACGGCGATGATGTACAAGTAAGGGCGTACGCTGAAATTGATGATACACAGGTACCTTTAGGGTATGTCCATCACCCCGACGTGACGACTGTTCCGTCTTGAGAGGACACAGCCAGACGACTCCCGTTAAAGGGGTGTAGGTTTCACTAGGGTCTCACAGATAGCGTTTACTGTAGTAAGGAGGTCGGGACTGTCTCCTTTAGACGTCGTTCAACCTTCACTTCAATTTTTCCTTTGTATGTATAAACCCATCTGTATATGTACAAGCTTCTCATCTATTATGGTAACCAGTGACTTGAGTATCGTTTTAAATCGAAACCTGTGGCTTCGAGTTTTAACTTGAAACCAGCGGTTTCAAGTTAAACAACGTTGACTACGTGATTTAAAGTTAAAGATAATGTTGGTGCAGGTAGGTAGTCCACAGCAAATTGAACTGCTTCCCTACTTTTCCATCAACTTAGTCGCCGGTCCTTCAATTTAGCTGCGGATTAACTGCTTGTACTAACGTTGTTTTTGTCTCTAGATCCCGTAGTAAAAGATTGTTTAATTTTAAGTCGTCGTTTTCACTTCAATTATTGGTTACTACACAAATTGATTTACAAAAATTAGTTTACTTCTTATTAAGTCTAAAGTGCTCGTTGATCAAAAACATCAGTAGTGTAAGAATTCGTACGTACTTTGATTTTCAAAGTTTAATCGTTAGAAATAGCTGTAACGTAAGAATGTTTTATGTTTGACGTCAATTTTTCTTACTAAACTGATGGAAGTTTCCTCAAGGCGGTGGTAGTAATAAACCCAGTAGATGGTTTCTTAGCCCCCATGGGTTAAGGACCTTTGCGAGATGGTTTGTCCCTATCTCCCTTAAGAGAAGTGGTGTCGGTTCGACCGGTAGGTATTTCAACAGTTCCGTCTCTTTAAATCTGCCTTAAAAACAGCTTATGATTACGTCCCTCACCGTTGTTAGTTTAAGTTTCTTGTTAATCGACTAAACAACACATTTGTTCTTTCCTATGTCTATAATATTGGGGTGCTGGTTTGTCTAGGTAGTAGACGGTGTAATTATAGTTCCTTAATTGTGGTTAGAATTCAATCTATGAGTGTAGATGATTAAATTCATTCTAACCTGATCGTTTTGTTAGTTATTTTTTTTCCCTTGTGTTTAATTTTAGGGACTTTTGTACGTTGTCGTTGGTGTCGAGGTTAGATGTATTGAGGTATGGGAATAGCAATCCCGTGATGTCAATTGTTTTTTATTAGTATTTTTTTGTGAGTTTTGAGTACGGAACTTCATTCGAGAAGACTGTGTTAGTGGTTGTTAGGGGTCTATTAGGGGTTTAAAGGTAGGAAAACAAGTTTTTAAATGAAAACTAGTAAGCAAGAGGTATCGTATACTGTTAGTTCGTAGTTTTTGTGAGTTAAGCACGGACCTTAATTTGGGAACACCAGGGGTTTGTGGTTTTTAGGAGTTTAATGAGGGTTTTAAGTGGTGATAAAGTCAACAAAAAAGTATCGGGTCCGAGGTTTAGCGATTGGGTTTAGTTAGTTTGGTTTTTAGTTTGTGGTTTTTGGGTTTTTAGCTAATTTTTGGGGCTTGGTCTGGAAGATTTCGCTCCGATACCATTCGTGGGCGCCGCTAGAGCTGCTTGAAGCCCGCGGGCTAGCGAGGACACCGCCCGCTTCGCTGCCAGGAGAAGCAGCGGGTGCGTCGCGGTCGCTACCGCTACCGCTACCCCTGCCCCTGCTCGAGCAGCAGGAGGAAGGGGCACGGCTCCGCGGGCTTGCACGGGGAAGGGGTGCTCTTGTGCGAGGGTAGAGGATGAGGTACGCTTGTTTTTCTCGCGCTTAATCCCAAAAGGAAAAAAGAGAGAAAAAAAAAAAAAAAGAAAAGAGACGTCTCTCTCTCTCTCTCTCTCTCTCTCTCTCTCTCTCTCTCTGTGTGTGTGCATGGACACTCTCGCTCCCACACCCGAAGCGGGCGCCGCTACCGCTGCTGGAAAACGCCGTAATTTAGCGCTCCTCTTTACTGATGACAAATTCGTCCCGACACACGTTAACTTTTCCGCCACACACAAGTTTCTCCTAATAACGCAGCATATTTATAGCCTCTCATGTCACTACTCGCGAGGCTTAATTATCTCCACTCTTCTATTCCTGCATGATGCCTTGTTGTAATACCAGTGAGTGATGGGCGAAAACACGAAATGGAGGAATCACACACTTTTTTTTTTTTTTTTATAAAAAAATTGAATTAATTTTTATATTTTATTGATCTTAAGTTTTAAATTTTAAAATTTATAATTATAAAAAACGGCGAAGCAATCTTTGGTAGTTTGGGAAGTAGGTATTTTTTTTATAAAAAAATATTTTGTAGATATCATATTCACTGTTTTTTTAAGTTAGAAGATCAAAATTTTGGATTGATAAAATAAATATGGTAGAAAGAGAGTTATTTTTTAAAAAGAAATAAGACTATCTTCCACCGTACAATAGCCTGTTTTTAAAATATCCGTGCCACGGGCCTACCCGCAGCGCACACGTGAGAGGGAAAGGGGAGAGAAAGAGAGAGAAGGATTTTTAGCTCGGGTGGTAAAAAAAAAAAAAAAAACTTCCACATCCACCCGCGGCAATGTGTGCGCCACGGATATTTTAAAAACAGGGTACGATGGGCGAAGCAAAGAGAGTTATTTTAAAAAAATGAAAAACGAAAACCAATTCAATATTTTAAAAATTATATAGTAACAATTATGCTTTAACAATCCTAATTAAAGTGTCCGTAGGAAGTAGATTAAGAATTAATGTGTTTTTAGAGAGATTTTCAATCTACCAAGTAGTACAGTGGTAGAGTTCAAAGGGGCCTCGCCTCAAACTATGCTTTTACCTGTATCGAGCATCCTTAGTTGAGAGGTTTAGTTCCACCTCACAAACCAAATTTTGAGGATGTGCTCCAATGGTTTGGAGTTTTTATTCTGATTATCAAACACAACTAATCGAACGTTTAACGTAATTAAACGAACCGTTAATTACTTTACAACAATCAATGTACTTTAAAATCGTTCAACGCTCAATCGAAACAAAGAAGGAGTTGTTATTTAGGGTTTCTTCACTTTCTTGATTTATCTCTTAATCTTTACGACTCATGAAGATAACGTACAGTATAGTTTCAATCCACTTCATGATTTTGGTTTACTTGGAAAGGAAGCGTCTTGTAATCAGTACGAAATTAACCCGGAGAAAATTACACACTACTACTTCACTCGTTTTACTGTTTCACAATCTTCAAATTGAAGTTTAACCACTGATGCATGTATTGTTAAATAATGAAAATAACCTACGTTATAAGTTTCAATCCTCCTATCCTACTGCACCGAGTATCGCTAAATCACCAGATAAACAAATCCCACTTTATTACATTAAAAATCATTATTTTCATCCTTGTGGGCTATCCATGAGAGAGAATAAATCCCGAATTACTGCAACAACCCACCTGTGAATAGAATTTTGAAAGATAAAAAAGCTCCAAGACAACGAAGATAATTGTACAGCTTACTTTATCTATTCCACAATATGAAAAAGTTTTTTCTTTTGCATGTAAGAGAAAAAGTAAGCTAATACCAGATTTGTTTGAATGTAACGTTCCTTTATCGAACTTATTTTACAAGGGGGTAACTTTCAATCCAAGCTCGGTAGGAACTCACTTAATTAAAATGATTTAATTAAATTAGTACGAGATAAGAAAGTGGTCTATATAACTCGTGTAGAACAGATTACAATAATTTGGCATGCGAATAGCCATTCTACCCAACTTATATTTATAATTTTTAGTACAAGATGACGAATTAAAAAAAAAAAAATTTTTTCCAACGAGACGCATACGAAAAAATATTTTTGATTTCGATGAAAACAACTGGTATCTTTTGACTCGATCAAGCGGTTGATGTTGGTTGAAGTTAGATAATAATAACGTCGAAATCGTAATTGTTAACTCCTCAAGCATTGAACTTGTAGGTCTCATGTCATGACGTCGAAAGAATTGTTCAAGTGTTAACTAATAGAAGTCCGTTTGTTTCAATAAAAGAAAAAAAAAAGTCCTAATCGTCGCTAAACATCAATGTTATGATGTTTTCCACGTAGTGGTCTTTCTCACACAGTCTAGGCTATACTCCTTGAAGTGTAATTCGTTTACGTGAATTTTTCTTCTATTGTCCTTGTCAAATCAACGATGGTCTCGGTTACTGTCAAATCAACGATTGTCTCGGTTACTTTTACAGTGTTAAAAAAGTGTATTGTTTCTCTAGTTTAAAGTCCCGTAAATCTAGTAGGTGAAACATGTGTCTTCCAGGTCTTCGTGTATTTGATAAAGCAAGAGAGTTTAGAGATGTCTATCGTAATATAACCCGTGAGTTTTGAAGCTGTTGGTTTAGTGTAGCTCTTGTCGTCTCTATCGCTCTTTCTCCGTCGAGTCTTTTCGTTTCCACTACCTCTAGTGGTACGCCAACGTCTTAACCACGTCCCCAAACGTCTTCAAGCCTTCACGGCACACAGCTTAAGGCCGCGCCAAGTTTAAGCATTGAGGACGTCGTCGTCTCGGGCGCGAGTAGTAGCGTATACGTTTCTGGACAGTTTTAAAAACACTACTAATTCAAATATCAAATACTGTCAATTGTCACAATAACTAATAGGTGTACGTTTTATCGGCTCAAAACTACTCCGGGTTGTGAGGTTCAATCATTTATCTATTTTAGCTCCCCTAAGTATAAGTTGTCGTGCTTAAGTATTAATCTTTGAGGGTGAAGATATGATATTTATCCGAAGTCTAAAGAAATTTGGCACTAAAAACAGAAAAAAGTATCACTGTTTAACGTTGTTTGATTACGGTTTGTACTCAAGTTAGACATGTTTCTTAGAGAGAATTAAACAGATTAGTGACTTGTGTTATCTTTTAATAGATCTAATTATGTCGAATCCTCGGAACGCGTTCATTTTATTAATCCGATCGACTCGGTTGTAATAATATAATTAGCAGTCATAGGTTGTTTACATCTTTGGGTGTCCATTTTATAACTAACAAATTGTGGTGTTCGGTTTAACGTACTTGTTTTGATGCTCTTATGATTTCTGAAGACTTGATGGGGATTTCCCAATTATGAGGTTTCTCTTGTTATAAGAGAGAATTAAATTTGGATTTTGTTGGAGTTTTAGACGTAAGATTGCTGCCAAGCGAAAATAAATTCTGAGTTACGTTCATAATTGAAGGTACCTCAGTTCAAGCAGTACTTGTAGTGAATCAACGTATAACAATATGTTTGAAATTTTACAATTAAAATGATACATTAATAAAGTTAGCCGGTGGACCGGGACTTAAGAGTATTGTAAGGATCTACTAGAAGCGCTACTGTGTTTTTGGTTTGGTGAATTTACGGGGAAAATAAAAATTATAGACATACATGTACCAATCTCCGTCTCGTTTCTTGGACTAGTGGCCGCTTATTGTGGGTGCGTACTGAGGCTCTGCCCTACTGCCCCCGGGAGAAGTGGTCGAAGGAGTACGAGTCATCGTCGACGTCGTCACTTACGCGACGATGCCGGCGGCTATAGGGGTGGTCTATGGACTGTTTTTTATGTGTTAATCTATCATTTTATCCTTCCTTTGTTTTGGGTCAGTGAACTTGTATTTGTACTAAAACGTGATGGACCAAATTTACCAAATTTAATTAGTGGATTGGCTAGCTAAATAATGTTAGTTGGTGGACGTTTAAAACAGATCAAAAGATTCGACGAAAACATCCACTTAAAGTTAACACTTCAATGTTCTCAATGTCGTTTTTTTTAATGATTATTGATGTATGGACTTGATGATTTCCCAATATCTAATCATCGATTTGAAATCGATCTAATGTTTTGCCGTTAATTAGTATTTGTTTTTAACAAAGGATGCAGCGACAGCGCGCGCTACTTCTGTAAATCTTTTTGAACCGTACTTCAACCTACTACTGCTGTGTAATAAGTCAAGTATTTAAATTAAAAAAAAATTGAAAATCTCTTCCTTCGTATTAACCTGGTTTTAAGTGTAAAGATAACAAGGGTTTTAGTACGAGGTAAAGCAATCACTTAAACTATTGTTTATGATGCAGTAATTGTAAGCTTAAAGGTCTCCATCGTGTAAATAATTACGTCTTCCCAGTTCCCTGTTGTTAACTTCTAGGTACCTCGGCAACTAGTTAATTACTTAACTTCTAGGTACCTCGGCAACTAGTTAATTACGTAGCCGGCAAACCTTGCCACTTCAATAACGAATCTGGTCCGAGTGGTGCAGTAGATGCCTGGTTCATTGAATACAGCCAGGTGAGTAGTCCGGGGTGAGGGTTAAAAGCTAGCATCCGCATGTTCAAGATTATTAAGGGCACTGTCGTTCCTCGATTTGGACCAGGTACCTATTGTACCACCTGGTCCACGTACTTAAAGACGCTGTCGAATTTACGATACATGGTGTTACCAATTAAGGGTGTTATTCATACAAGAGTGCTCGGAGGGCAAGTTTAGAGTCCCCATCTCTCCATTTAAGTGGCTTAGCGGGCATGTTTGTGGCGCATCCTGGGTGAATGGGGAGTTTGGCAGTTCCTTTACGAGACATCTTGGTCATGTACCTCCCGTGCTACCATTAATTCCTCTTCCCTCCTCCCACCCCCTCGAGTGAGCTCCCTCAGCCTCTTCCTGGTGAACCTCATCTCGCCCTCGACCTCGGGCTTGTGCCTCTCCGAGGGCGCGACGAGGCGGCTGTGGTACTAGGGGTCGCGGTCCTCGCTGCTGCGGCGGCGTCGGCGGGCGCGGCGGCGGCGGCGGCGCAGGGTGGAGGAGGCGAGGCGGCGCGGCGCGAGGCGGCGGCGGCGGTGGTCCCCGGGCGAGTAGCAGGGGCTGAGCCGGCGGCGGCGGTGGAAGCGGCGGGGGCGGAGGGGGTAGAGCTAGGGGTGGAGGCGGTGGGGGAAGTAGAGGGGGAGAGAGAGAGAGAGAGAAGAGCATGCATCCCAAAGTCCTTGCTACCTCTTTCCTCCCCCTTCACATTTACCCTTCTTCCCTCTTACCTCTCCCGATATTTATGTTCCCGGTCTCTCTCTCTCCCTCTCCCTCTCTCTCTCCTAGCCACAGCTCTGCACCATAGCATGCTCCCTGTGCACAGTTCTCCTCGTCCGGATTTCGCAAAGAGGCGGGGGCACTTTTACAAAACTTCGCCTGCTCTGGAGCTTTTCGCACTCCTCGAGAATAATAATAATAATAATAATAATAATAATAAAACCGCAAAGGGCCTTCTCCTTTTGAACCTACACGTAGCACGTGTGCCTTTCCTAAACGTAAATGTTTCTGTTTTTCGACTCAAATTAGCAACGTTTAAAATGCCTAAATATTTTCAATCGCTAGTTAATGTTGTATGTGATGAACCATTTACATTAGACACACCGCTTACTTTGTGGGTACACCCACCAGGCGCTTTAATCGAAAGTGTCGAAGGCCTAGAAGGCAATTGTCCCCTTTATTTTGTGCCAGCACTTCTCGAGGCCGGCACAGAGGCTGGCACGAATTCGTGCTCTGTTTTGCCCCTTTTGGTTACATGTGCGTACTATGAAGTTCTGTTCTCTGATGAAACTGCTTTTAATCGGTCTAAGTGCCCTTATGATAAATTTTTAGTTTTAGTTTTAAATTACTATATATATATATATTCTGATTAAATATTAGAATTTTAACAATGATAAAGTTTTCGAACAATCTAGTAATTTAAGTTAGTCAGAGCATAGTAAAATTTATACTGACATGAATAAGTTAAGGTTTAGTAAAACTTATATTAAACTGGTTAGACTCTGGTGGCAGTGTATTTACTTACAACCGAGTAAATTCGGCTGCTTTTATTGTGCCGCCTTGATATAGGGCCTCAGAACCGGTGGAAAGAGAGGGAGTAGTCGGAGGAGCGAGAGAGCCGGAGGGGGGTGTAGGGGCGCGGGCGTATATATAAGCTCTCCTACTGCATGTGGGGCAGTAAGGTGCCGAGGCGGAGGTCCTCGAAGAGGCGGCGGGTGACGGGCTAGCGCTGCAGGGGCACGAAGAGCGTGCGGGGGTCGTCGCAGGGGGTATGGTGGCGTAAGCGGCCGTAGCCGTAGGCGGAGAGCCGGTGGGGTGCGCGGAGGAGGTTAGAGGGGTGGGAGGGGTCGTACAGGTGGTGCGTGGGCATCACGCGGTGGCAGCCGAGGTGGCGTTAGAGGGGGAGGAGGTAGAAGACGTCGTCGAGGTAGGGAAGGAGGTGGTAGGGGCGCACGCGCGTGCGGCACTCGCGACGCTGGTAGCACCGCGCCAAGCCCTCGCCCGGGAGCGCCGCGGCGCGGTACCGCGCCTTCTCGCGGTCGCGCCGCGCGCGGAGCGGCACGCGGCGCTCGGGGCGCTAGTACCGGCAGGTGCTGCTGTGCAGTGCTGCGCCCTAGGCGCGCTTGTGGGCGGCGCGCTCCAGGCACGCGGGCGTGAACCGCATGTACGGCTCGTGGCGCAAGCTGTCGCAGCCGAGCTCGGCGGGGGGGCGCGCGCGCGTGAACTCGCGCGTGCGCACCTGGACGAGCCGGTTCCAATTCAGGGGATGGGGCGGCGTGCGGCTCCGGTGCGAGTGGTAACATTGCAATAGCCCTCGTTTCGGCGAGGAAGCATTGGGTTACTTGTACAGATATCGGAGAAGATGCGCGGGCGGAACGCTGTCCCGCGAATGATATCGCAAGGTTCTGGGCTCGAAGGAGAGCCCTAAAAGCAGCTTGTAGACCTCGCGCCTCAGCTTCAGCGGGGCAAAGCGCATCCGCGACTGCTCGGGCGAGAGCGTCATGAGCGAGGCTAGGTCCGGCGCGAACTAGCTTCGGCGCACCTCGACGGCCCAGCGCGTCTCGCCGCGCCCCTGTTCTCGCCGCCGAAACTCGCGCTCCCCCTCCCTCATCCTCAGGCCGCGCCGCGGCCGCGCGCTGTACTCCCGCTTCCGCGCCTCGCGCCGCGCGCCCCTCGGCGCCGCCTGCATCCTCGCGTGCTCCCGCAAGGTTACCTTGCCCCGCGCATCCTCCGCCGCGGCCTCGTACATCCGCACCTCGGCGCCTCCGAGGGCACCCAGCCGCGGCGCGAGATCGTCTCGGCGCCGTCGCAGCCGCCCCAGCAGCGGTACTCCCAGCCTCTACCTCCCCGTCACACGCGCCCTCTCCTCCCACACTCCCCTTACATCCATACCTCAACCCCTCTCCCTCCCCTTTACCCCTCTGCTCAACCCAAAGCCCCAAAACCCCTGCTCCTCTTTTCTCTTGTATCCTACCCGCGTAATATTACATGTCTCTTGGTCCGTTTCACTATCATCCCTAAGCCAACAACCACATTAGTCTGGTTGAGCCCAGTTTTAAAGGGAGCCTTCGTTTTCAATTTTAAAAGATGCGTGCTGACGTGCTCCAAATAGGTTCATAATAGAGAGTCGTTTTAATTAAACATGGTAGGTTACATTTGTTGTGCCTAATAAGGACGATTTTAAATCGACACTTTATTCAAGACATGTATTACTTAAACTACGTTCTTTAACATGTGTTAAGCTTGGGAGTAAACTGATCGAGCAAAATGCTAAAGTATCTTTTATGTTTTATTTTATAATTAGACATTATTCATATTGCTATTATCAAATTATTATTCTTTTATCATAACCGTACATTTCTATTTTTACACAATATAGAAACTTGTTAAGTAATTCCCTTTTGAAGTTTTTGGGGGGGACACCAAAGCACGTAAGAGTGAAACGATGGGACACCAAATTTTGCATAGTAAAACGGGGGGACACCAAAGCAAAAATAGAAAAACAATAATTAAAATAATAATAAAAAAAAATTTTAGTCACTGTTTCAATTTTAATTTCCTATGATTTCACTGATAAGCTATTTATATCTACCAATAGACTTCAAAAAACATATATTAAATTGCTTTATAATTGCTTTTTCGAAGGCTTTTCTATTTTTATTTTGGTGTCCCCCCATTTAACTATGCAAAATTTGGTGTCCCATCGTTTCACTCTTACGTGCTTTGGTGTCCCCAAAAAAAACTTCAAAAGGGTAAGTAATTATTACACCTGTGTATTAAAAAATAAAAAATAATTGTAAAAAATTTTAATAATAACTCACTCTCGATCAAAAAAAGTTTTTTGTTTATATATTTAACTCGCTATCACTGAGCTTTATTTTTGTTATATTACGATTTTTTTCATAATTATTTGTTAAATTGAATCCTTTGATAAAGAATTATTGAAGATCAACTCTCCCAGAGGTTAGGTGGAAGGTGGGTTTGGTTTTTTTTTTTGCATAATGAACAGTACAAACAACGAAAATAATTAAAGGCGAAGATTGGAGCGGCGTTGCGGTGCACGGTCCGAGAGGTTCATGCTGCACTTGGGAAGCATGCAGGTGGGAAAGTGGCCTAGGCTGAGCTTGCTGGTGAGCTGCGTCGTCGGGGGCAGGCCCAGGCTGGGCTGGGCCTAACACCGGCGCATGCTGGGCTTGGGGAACAACGAGAGGTGGTGGAGCATCGACATCGAGGCGGCTTGGCCCAGCTTCAGGTGGTCGGAGAGGAACCTGGTGGGGTGGCCGCGCCGGCCCAGCCTGGCCAAGTCCCTAGGCCGCGTCATGGCGTGTGTCGGCTGGAGCGGCAGCCTTGGGAGGTGGAACGCTGTGCACACTTCCCACCCCTAGGTTGCCAGCTCCCGCGTCTTCAGGAACTCCACCCTGGTCCGGACCAGCCCGCAGCCGGGTCGCTCGAACCGAGCTTGGCGCGGCGCGGTAAATCCGAGCCCAAAACCCCAAACTAGGTATTCTCTCTCTAAATCTCTCTCTACTTCCCTTTCAATTCCTGCCCTAATCCTTCCCCTACCCACGTCAAACCCTGATTAATCCCCCACTTACTCACAACCACAATATTCTAAGGAAACCTCTAATTAATTAATAGTTAGTTGAGTAAAAAAGATTATTTTTTTATCTAATTAAAGTGTATCAAGGGATGTTTGTATTATTCAACGTTTATATAGGGATGTTTTAAGTTGAAAATATATAACAAAGACGTTTTTAAGATTGTAAAAGTTTATACAGAGGGACTAAACAATGGAAATTTTATAATAAATAAAATATTCACTTTATTGTAAGAACAGTAATGATGATTTTATGACGTGGGGGACAAATGTATACAATTTATATTTTTATATATTTGTGGCAAAAAATTGTCGAATTCGAAAATCTCATGATGCCAATAAAGTGTATCATAGTCTCGTCTTCCAGGATTCAAACTCAGTGCGGTTCAAGGATCGTATAATTAAGAGGGTAAATTAAGTTTGGATACAGTACCCGGCTGATTTTTTAGAACTCGGGTCTGCACTCCCCCTGATTTTTCAGAATTCGAAAATCTCATATTGCCAACAAACTTATAAAAATATAAATTGTTGTAAAAAACTTATGAAATAATATCGACGTATATATACAGTATTAGAATTTGTCGTACTAACTTCATCTACTATTCTATACACTGTTTATGTTTCTGCTCTGTACTTTACATGCCTATATAATGCACCTCTATTATTAAAGATAAAGTATAGCTGTGTACGTAATGTGTTCCATGTCCATTATTAAATAGTAAGTTACACGTCATTCCATGATTTTATGATCGTACGTAAACCAGGTAATGAAAAGACCTTTACTTAATTATTCGATAGTTCCCGATTATTTAAAGTGCCACGTCGTTTAAATTATCTGTAAATAAATGATAAAAATTTAACCTGTTCGGTAACCTGGAAAAAAAAAAAAAAAAAAAAAAAAAACATTGATCACGCAATACAATTAGGTAATGTCGTAGGTTGTAAAATAAACCCTTTTTGATCGTAAACCATACATATACAAAAGAGATGTTTAAAAACATTTACTATACAAAAGCAATACTCAAAGTCTAGCGATCGAACCTTAATTAAAAGACATCTGTAATTACGATCAACAAAAACAAGTCTCTTTACGAATCTAATGTTGTTTTTATTCTTAACATTATAAGAATGTTAGAGATAACTTCTTAGAGAAGCCCGAGTTAGTTGAGGAGAAATCTAGTTTTATATTTTTTTCCTTTTTCACTATTCTAATCTTTTTTGACCGAGAGCTTACCATCACAAACATAAGAGAGTTTTATTTTTACCATCACAAACATACTATTGTAGAGGTAGAATCAACAATCACACCGAGTCGAGAAACCTAATTTCATTACCTCACGAGCGAACAAGCAGAAAATTAAGATAAAATTCGAGATCAGTAAAGCAAAATTAACAAACCATTAAATAAAAAAAAATTTTTTTTACTTTGAAGGTGAATATAATTTCGATCATGTTTTGAGACTCAAAATTTTTATCTTCAAAATTAGAATATGATATTTATACGTGTTCGTATAAATTTCTGGGTTCCTAGCTACATCAAGAGTTTTTATTAAGAGTTGAGGTAACGTGACGTAGTCTAGTGAACTTACTAATCCGGTTTTAATAGTTTAATAACAGAAACTACGGTGGTTAACAATCCTCCAAAAGCGGGTCGAGTTCGAGTATAACTAGATTTTTACACTGTATAAGTTACTTTTGTTAAGTTAATTTTGTGAATTTGGATAATCTATACGTGGATATATAATTATATATATATATATATATATATGTATATATGCGTGCGCGTGTAAACGCACGCGAGATGTGTACGTACACTACTAATTTTATATACTTTGAACTAATGATGCACTAAATTAATTAATGTAATGGATTTAGAGAGATTTGTGTGTATTATGTATCCTAGGTAGGTGTACCGTTTTACTTTGTGAGAGGTGCATCCTTTTGTTTTTCTAACGATTCGTTCTTTCGGAACATCTTATTATCTTCGTTAAATTGAACATTATGTTGTGTTTATTAGTTAAACTAACGATGTTGGCGCACTTGTTTAGTATTAATTATATATAAATTTAATAAAGTACATGGGTTACGTGGTATGTGGAATGAGCTAGGATTTTAGAGGAGTGGTATCTCTAAAACGTTTTAGTTTAAAATATTTAAGTTTGAATAGTAGAAGAGTCACTGTAAATTTTTCGGTTGTACAATTTTTAGTATGGGAAATATATATATACTTAATTGGAAAATGTAATGAACTACCGATCTATTATTTATATTCTTTGAACGTGGTTGGTAAAATATACGACTCAAAAAACTTACAAGATATGATATGTTGTGGTTATATATATTGATATAAACTAATTAACTTTTATAAATACCACGTGCCCTACATGTTATGTGTGGTCCACATATGTTATTTAATTAAGACATTAATTACGAACGCGGTAACGCCATATCGTGATATCGATTCGAAGAAACAGAAATCCGGTGTATAATTCTAAACCTTCAGGTTTTAATTGTAAGTTAGTAACTTACAAAAGGGTTTTGCCTTTATGAAAAAAGTTGATACCACGTACGTCCCCTTAAAGCAGGTGCCAGGCTAAGTGTAGTTTGCCTACTCTTGTGTAACGGTCGTTTAATTGTTATATATATATCTTATGATAATTGTTATGTATATATCTTATGAATTACTTATACATCTCAATAATATTGAAACTTATGCAAAGGAAAATACTGAAGATACCCCCCACAATCCACATCGCGTAACTAATCTCTTTCGCGATAGAGTCACGTGCGTAGAGAGCAAGTAAGAATAGAGTGATAAAACTCTCTAGAAGATAAAAAAAATTTTTTTTTTTTATAAAAAAAACCCCTCAAAAAGTAGTTAATAACGTAAGTTAACTTTTTTTTTAGTTAACTTTGTTAATCTCCCAGTTTTAAACAAAACTGACCAGTGTCGTTTTTAAGATCTTACGCTCGTGCCGCGGATCGAGGCGCGCTTAAGATTTCGTGGCCACACGTTTAAGATTAATTTCACACTACGCGCCTAGAGCTCCGTCTTACCTGCCACCTGAAAGTCACTAGGAATAATTCTGGATTGTACCATTGTAGGGTAAGGGTACGTACCTCGATCATAATTAATTAGAGAGAGAGAGAGAGAGAGAAAATACAAAAATTTAAAAATACACTTTCGTTTCGAGGGAGGTAACATTTTTGACAGCAAAATTATACCGTATTTAAAAATATGTAATATATCAAAAAAGATAATAAAAAATCGGTTAATACCCCCAAGGCTGCTTGTGTACTTACGGATTAGCTCAAATAAAACTAAATGAATTTTATTAAATATTAAACATCTACTTCTCGGCCTGGTTTACAAACTTGATTCATAATATAAATGTAATGGCTGGCAGGGATCTCGTTCACCGTTTCTCGGACCACCAACCATAGGCTATGGATTCAAGCTTAGGATCAACTAAGTGTAAAAGTCGATTCAAATAAAGATTTATTTTATTTGCTTTACCCATCGCACGATAGATAGAGAAAGATTTTTTTTTTTATTATTAATATAAATGTAAGTACAATAATTAATGAAAAAACTTCATGTTGTTTAGCAGAGTATCTATTTTATATGGCAAGATAGTTTAGTATTTAAGTTATTTGTTTTTAGTTTGAGAAATGAAGATTAGTACGTACGTGCTCTCGAAAGCATCGCTTATTCAATAACAGTCTATTGAATAAGGCTATAGGTTTGTCCTGGTTGGTTGCACCTAGTTGGCGGGTGACAGCGACCTTGTTTATTAGCTCTCACAAAAAGTATTCAACAGAACGTGATTAATTAAAATCTTCGGATTATGGGATGGTCGTAGGTAGTTGCCCGGGTAATTACGCGGTTATTAACTCTTAAAAGTTATTAATAAAAAAACCTCTTCATTCTGTAAGGTTTTATAGAAAAAGATATATTATTACTCCGGAAAGTGAATTAGTTAGTAGGGTTAATCAAGTTGACGAGAAGTTTAATTGGGAAGTAATAGGGTGGAAATTTATGGAGGAGGTGGAGGGGGGAAAGAGGGGGTGTGGAGAGGTACAGGTTTTGATAATAGAGAGAGGATGTGAGAGATGAGAGGAGTTTAAGAGGAATCATATATAAAAATAGTTTTAAAAGAAAAATTGTTTTATTATTATTATTATTATTACCTTAGTTTACCGGGTGTTTTTTGGGGTCACTTCAGCGACACCGTGCACCATGCACGCCAAATGATGTACGACGACTTCCCCCACACCTTCGCGTCAGACCGCGAGCTGGACGTGGACGAGAAGTTCGCGCCCTTCTAACGGCCGCCCGCCCGCGACAGCCCCGAGGACTGACGGGTGGTGGTGGTGGTGGTCGTGTTGGTGGTCGTGGTGTCGGTGCTCGCCTCCTGACGGCGTAAGCTGCACCGCCGTAAGAGAAGCCGGAAGAGGACGGCGAGGTACCTGCGCCGGTTGCGGCAGATGCGGGGCGCGCTTCAGCTCAAGTCGACGTTGTTGTGGGGGAGGAAGGGGAAGGAGGTGGCTTTTCTGGCGGTGGTCGTAGCGGTGGCGGTGGTGGCGGTACCGGTGGCGCTGTCGCCGTCGTCGTCCGCGCTGAGGTGAGAGATGTCGATGCTGCGGCGGCGGTAGCGCTTCCACAAGCTCCACGAGTTGAGCCTGAGGAGCGGCAGCGGCAGCTGCAGCTGCAGCGGGCGCAACAAGCGCTCCTCGGGCGTGGCCCACGCCGTCGACGCCCACTGCCTGAGCGGCAAAGGCCTCCTTAACCTCCTCCTCCTCCTAAACCTCCACCCCCCACCCCCTCACCTATACCTCCGGCTCCTCAAATATGCGACCAAATCCCTCGTCGATGCGAGCGTTTGCGTACCGTGTTGAGGCCTTATGCCTATACCACTAGTAACCAACACTTGAACACTATCATAAATAACAAATAATAATAATAATGATAATAAAAAACGCGACCACTAATCTTTTATTCTTATAAAAAACTCCCTCGACACACTTGATACTAAAATCCAAAAAGAAAAATCCCAAAAAAAAAGTTTTTTTTTGTATATTTGCTAGTATATAAGATCGTTAAAAGAGAAATAAAAAAAGCTCAAAGAAACAAACCCTTTTTTTTTATATACCTCACATTTTTATTAATACCACGTCAAGAGTCGAGGATCAACTCTTCTAATTCTCTTTCTTATTAAATAATAACACGTACCATACCTTTTCCACTAAGATTAATTATCAAGTTTATCATAGGTCAAGTACTGTAGCATAATTGCTTTTTACTAACAAAGTCTTTTAATTTATAAGAACTTTAAAAATCTAATATTTAAACTTCGATTAGTATGCTGCAAGACTTAAGCTAATAGCTAGTATGTATAGATTATTCAATTTATGAATAAAAAATTAATTATTTTTTTAGCTATCTAACTCCAGAGCGATCCTATGGTAATTAAACAAGTTTACAAATTACATCTATTTAATAAACGTTAAATGTATAGATACTCCAAAATGATGACAAACGCTTTCTTTTCATTTCAAAAATCATCATTGAAAGCTTTAAAAATTCTTTTTTATTATTAAAAAATAATTTAAAAGAGGGTTATCGAAAAATAATGTCTTTTCCGTAAGTTCATTAATTCAAGGAAAATTCCAAGTTTTAAAATAAATTCCAAGTTTAAAACAAAAACAGCTCGAAGTTTTGTGAAGAAAAAGAAGAACTTATCATTATATTGCTTCGTGTTTACTTTAATTCCCTCTCTCTTCGATTAAAATCGATCGTAGGTGTATTAATATTATGTCATTCAGTTTAAATTCCAGAATAAAGTTACAGCCTTATAAAAGAAATTCTTATTATAAACGTAGTATTTAAATACCCAAATAATAACTTTCAATCTTTAAACTAAAATTGTAAAACTTTCAAGAATAGTAGTTATTAAACCATACTATCATATAAGGTCTATACTGTATTAAATAAAATAATTTTTTATAAATTATAAAAAATAGCCATAAATTAATATATATTAGATAGTTTATGACATCCGAATACCTCTTGTCCTTGTTTAAACACGACTTATTTCACAAGCCCGTAGGTTTTGGCTAGATATTTGTTGTGTTTTTAAGAAACAATTAATTTTAGTGACGAGAAAAAAAAATTTTTTTTTTTTGTAAAGAAGAGGGTATGATCTATCGTTTACCGTGGACTAGAGGGAGTGACTAACGAGGAGGGAGTGGATTATAATTAAAAGGCTTAAAGTTTCGTGGTTATAAAGTTTGAATTGTTGAAAGCACCGTTGACCTCGGTTAATTACGACTCTATCACTAACCCAGAGTTTTTCGCTGGTATTTTTACCTTTTTTACTCTTGGTTTAATGTTCCACCGTTCTACCTCACAAGATCCTTGCGTAACGAAAGAGTAGTAGTTACGAGCGTGTAGAGTGTTCTTTTCAACGAGGAAAACTTATACGTTCACGTTTAGTTTAATTTTGCCGTACTACCTCGTAGAATAATAAAAGAGAGAAGGTAGTAATTCACCCCAAATTTCCTTGCTTTCTAGGCTCGTAACGACCCGGGATCAAAATACTCCAAACTAAACCCAAGATAAAAGTAGGTGCGTCAAAGCTAACATGGTTAAATCAGCAATTTGAAGCAACATCTCATGCTGAAATCACTGCGCAATCGCAGTAATAATAGGAAGAAAACTCAATTTTTTTTTAGCCTTTAGTTTCGCTCCGGATCTTACTCCCCACCTTTTCCATTAATAGACGGAAGAGAATTTAACCTTTTCTGCTCTCACTTTAACTGTGGATCTTACTCTTTTCCTTTTTTTGCTCCTATATATGACACAAACTAAGTCAAATGTAAGATAATAACGTCAAATTAAACCAACGTTATTAGATCAGGAGTTACTAAGACTCAATTTTTTTTTTTTTTTTTTAGTTAAAAGGAAGAAAATTTAAAATTTTTTACTTAAAAAAAAACTTTTTTTAACTTTTACATAAAAAACTGAGGAGATTATTACCCTTTTTTTTTTCTTCTTTATTTCACTTTTTTATTTGCGGGTGGCACCCCGAGCTTGGGTGCTGGTGTTCCAATTCTCGGAACGCGAGATGGATGACTCGATCTGCCCGATCAATAATTCACGGTAAAAAGATAAATATTTTAAGAAAAAATTTGAGCTCGGGCAAGCGATCTGTTTCAACCTCGAGTTTCGTTTCAACCAACCACCATTTACCATTATCCCACATTTAGCTATCCACATTAAGCTCAATGTGTAATATAGGATGGTTCATAATTTTTTCCCCTTTTTTTCCTCTGAGTTCATGACGAATAATTGGTCAATCAATTAGGTGTTACCAAAGATATTAGTCCTTGCTTTAGTCTTTAGTTCTAAACTTCCCCCGTTCTAAATCTAAACTATCATTTTTAAGTTGATATCTATCATTCTTTTTTTTCTAACAGTCTAAGTGAGCAGTGAATAATAATTGTTGTCATTGTTATTACATGATTTTTTTATTATTCTGATGTTCTTGCCTTCCTTCTCATGATTTTTAAAGTCTTTTTTTAATCCTGTATTTAAAGTAAAAATTTTTTTGTAGTTAAACCGGGGAGATTTTGATTTTAAACATTATAAAATTATAAATGATATTTCCTAAATATATATTAAAAATCTTCAACTCCCCCGGTACCGGTGACATTCCGACATTCGGAGTGTTACCGAGACAGGGACAGGTATTAGTTACCTAACTGTATCACCGAGGTTTTTATGAACTAGTTGTTTTTGTTTAAATTGGTCTTTCTGGTGATTGTTCATTTAAGTGTCGGTTGTAAGAGACCCCTTTCACGTATAGTTTCGTTTTATTCCTTTACAAGACTCAAAGGCTCTAAATGACTTTGAGGGAACAATATATTAATAATATACGATGGTTGTAATTGGTTAGGTAATTCCGATTAGTTAGGTATCTCCAATGAAACGCTTTCGTGTAGTCATCCTTGACTAAAGCGCTATTTATAATTCGTAGTTAGACTCAAGGTTGTTAGTTGTACAGTTTCTACTCGTGTGTTTAAGACAAGGATTCTTTGAGTCATACAACCGGACGCCGTGTTAGAAGAATTGACTTGGAAGAGGACCGTAGTGTTCTAATTTCCGAAACAACCATTTCTGTTTGTCTTGGTTTTTTCTTCTTCTTCTTCTTCTTCTTTCTAGATACTTTCAACATCATCTTATTTGTTTTTTATGTGCATTATTTATATTATGGAGTTAAAATAGTACTAGTATAAACTAGTCCTTCTGCGTAGATGTCGGGGATTATAGTACGTCAAAGGAAAGCTAAAGTTACTGTACACGTAGCTTCATCCAACGAAGAAGTAAGGAGAGGACTTCACCTTCGTCGTTTTGTCTATTCTCTAGTGTGGTCTCCATCCCCTAAATTTACCCGGTCCTAATCCAGTTTTGAGGCTACTTTAAAGTTTCCCGGGACCGGGTTTTGGGCGGGGATTATCACTGTCTTTAACCCTCACACCGGCCGGGTAAAAATGGAGGATTAGTCTTTCATTCTCTTTTTCTAAAATATTACTCTTTTTATGGGCCTTCGTCTCCTGTTCTAGAGGCTGTCGTTGGAAACATGTAAGTCTTCTAAGGTCTCCTTACCTCGCAAGTGCTTGTCGGAGGAACTGTAAGTGGGTAAGTAGCAGTAGTCGAGGTTTGGGAACTTTAGAGTGAAACTGAAGGATCAAAATCTTTAGCTTCACTATATTCTTTGTACTCCCGATCTTCAACCTTTCGTTGTCTTAATTACGGTTTCTACAAGTATTGAGCTTTGCTTATTCTACTGTATTTCTTTAAACGGTGTTTTTAACAGATATACATTCATTATTGTACTTAACGTGATCTGTTAGTCTTAGACAACTTCGTTAAATATGAACTTTGACAGATTTTAAACGGATTTGAGGATAAAGTACAAGTAAAACCGTAGGTTATATGTACTTTTGACTTGTTACTGGTTCGCTTAGGTACTATAAACCGTGAGAATTATAATCTACGGCCGTACTGACTGAAACCTTTAGTGTGACAAATTTGACCAATTCTTTAAACCGAATTTTCCGTCCTTGGAACCGAACCGCTAATCGGTCTACTTTTCAAAAATATAAGTGTACAGACAGTTATCGTGTACTAAATTATTTGTAGTTGGGAAGGAATTCTATTTTGTCTACTCAAAGCAACAAGTTAACTCACTATAATTCTTATAATGCGAAGTTATTTCTCTATAACAGTAGATTAGGAATGGAATGAAGAAAATACACATTCTTTTTCTGAGAAGTCAAATAACCCCGGTCTTTTTCAAAAAAAGGAACAAGTTACACACTTCAATAATACAGTCGAAGATACTATTTGAAAAGTAAAGTCCATCAAGCCGTGTATATCAATTCTTCCCTTTGTAAAAATAAAGCGTTGATGTAGAGCGAGACCTTTGTACTGTCTTAAGTATTTGTCAACCATCTCGAAAGTTTATGTGTTTCCCTCATCATTTTGTTTATGAAGAGGAATGTTCAAGAGGTCTTGATTCTTGAGATACGCGGTCCTTACATCGTTGTAGTATGGACGCCGTCATCCTAGTGTAACCTTCAGTTGTCCTTCTTTTTGTATTCCTTTGCTTTATTTTTGAACACCTACTTGTTGAATTACGTAGTGATGATTTCACGGTCTCAGGTGACACATCTTACTGGGTGAGCACAAGTGACGAGTTGGTTAGAAGAACTTTTGGAAAAGATGAATTCCGTATCTTCAGTTCGTAATATTGTATTTCTACTTTCAACAATAAGATGAACAGGGATAGTGTGTAAAATTGTCTTTCATCTTTCAACATATTGCTATAAACGTATTGTCACTAGTACACAATTCTAACGATTTTTAATGGTAAGAGATTCTTCTCCTTCAGTTCTTCGTGTCGATTCCTTTTTCTGTTGATGTTGTCCTCGATCATTGTTCCTCTCCTCAACGTTTCGTCTTCACGTAAAACTCTCATATTTTCGGATGGTACGCGGTAGAGAACTACTAGAACGGAGTTTAAGGTTGAGAGATGGAAGTCGTGAGAAGGGTGAAGATGGACTTATCTTGAGGTTACTTTTTTTTTTTTTTATCTCTTTTTTTTTCTTCTTCTTCTCTCTCTTGTCAAAATTATAAATATTGTATGTTTTTTCCGTCTTTTTTTTATACGGTGGTCTATAGAATACTTGTAAATCTCGTTAAATAATCGATGTTTCAAGTTCCTTTTCATCTTGTTAGGTGGTTAAAAGGTTAATTTATTATTAATCGTAGAGAACGTCTTACATTACTTCTAAATGTTCTCCATTCGTATAGCATAAACATTAAAGTAGGACGCCGATCTGTTTCGGTCGTCTTCCGAAGTTCTGGTGACGCGGTGAGTTCTTGAAAGTCTCTCGTATGGACTCATTGCATATTAATGTCAAATGTCAGATGAGTCCTCATCGTCACTGTTACATGACAAATTTTTACCAAAACTTTCTTAATATTTCTTAAGTAGTTTAAGTAGAACCTACACTTGTTTATTACTCCTCTTCTGGTGTATATCCTTTACGTGGATGTAAATCAATTTAATGCACGTTCTCAAGTACCTTAGCTATTTTGATAAACGTTGATCGGTTGATGTATATATTACTTATAGGTAATCTAATTTTTTTTTTTTTTTCGCCTATAACAGACAGAACACTGATTTCGTTATTCCGTTTTTTCGTATTAAAATCAACATTTTCGTGGAAACCCGTACAGGCTTCATAAACCTTCTCGTAATAATCTCTCTGAACGAAGACTATGACGTCAGGAAAGAAGACTTCTTGATCCACTTCTTCCCTGTAGTTCCTGGACCTATGCGTCAAATAAGAACTTGGTAAGAACTTGGACTTTGTACACGGAAAGTAGTTTTTATCTAAGGTATATTGGTCATATATTATACTTCCCTAAAAAAAAAAATTGTTATGGACAAAGTAAACATATCGAGATGAACATGTAGATGGACTTCGTTCTGACTTTGTCCCGTAGCTTGTTTCGTCCTTTAATCATCCGTAAAAATCTCTGTATTAGTAGATTTCTTATCTTCATTCTCATTTAATAGTCGGTAGAAAAGAAGAGATATAAAGCGAAACATTAGTAGATTATATCGTCACATAGATTCTTATACTCTACTCTGTGAATGAGATTGTTGAAACCTAACTTTTTATGTGTTTTCCAAGTTGTCTCATATAATTTTTCTGGGCCATCTTTGACGAATCGTAATATTCTGAGTGAATTTAAAGAGCCATTCGACGACTGTCTTTGAAAGTAGATTATTAAGCAGAAAAAAGAGGTCTTCATTGAAGAGGTAGACGAATTAGACAACTGTCGTTACTTTTATCGTCTAAATGGGGGTAATTACTATATTATGTGACTTTTTTCCTTGTTTTAACGTAAAACTGAAAAGCTCTTCAACCAGCCCGTTTTTTGACTATACTCTATTATTGATGGTTATCCAGAAAGATCATATGTTTACGTCCATTATCTCTAGATGTTAACGAAAAACAACGGCGAATAGTAGGATTTTCGCTTGGGAAGGTGTAATGTGTTTTCGACCCTAAGAATAAAGATAGATCACACTCTGATTTTAGGAGTTGTAAAAATTGTCAAGGTTGGTTCGGTAGCGGTTATGTGTCGTGTACCTAAATCTTAGATTTACCACCTTGTTATTGACATAGCGACTCTCTAAGAGTACTTAGTGTTCTATCACTCGAGGTTGTGATAGGTTTTTTCTGGCTAGAGGAGTTGGATCGAAGATGAGAGTAGATGAGGTCCATCATAAGGGTCGTAACAAGCTTAGTTATGCATCCCCTTTATGTATTTGGGGTTGTGTAGATAGTTAGCTAGTGGATTTCTGCGTAGTGGAGCCTCGAGCTCTTAGCTCCTCAGACCAATGCAGCGCAGGAGGGCACCAGCCGAGGGGGGTACCGTGCCCCTCTACCATGTGTCCGAACCCCGAGAAGCTAGCCTCCTTCCTAACTTAATCCCAAAAAGATCCCAAAAAACTCCTCTTCGAAGGCGAGGGCTCCCAAAGCCTGCTTCCTCTGTTCTACCCCTCTTTACCCCCTTCTCTTCCCAAACGCGCCTCCTCTCGCTTCTTCATGTTTATCCTCCTTGCGAAGCAAGGGACATCGCAAAACATCACAACACGATGCGAAAACGGGCCGAAAAACACCCTTCTCCTCCTCCAGGAGCTCCTCATTTATAATTTTTTTTTTTTAACGTGAACCTTAGGGTGCTTTGGTTCATTTATACATGTTCTTGGGGGGCGTTAATAGCGATGAAACTATAATTGGGAATTTGAAAGCGGGATAATTATGACAACCCGGGTATAACTACCCCGGGGTAAAACACATAACAAAAGAATTTTAATACGTCGGGTCCAACTCGTTTTATATTTTTTTATTCCCCTTTGAAGTTTATGGGGGACATCAAAGCGTGAAAGAGTGAAATCATGGGACACTAAAGCTCACATAGTTCAATCATGGAACACTAAAACGTGAAAGAATGAAATCATAGGATACTAAAGTTCACATAGTTCAATCATGAGATACCAAAGCGTGAAATAGTGAAATCATGGGACACCAAATTATAAAACAATTTAATATATAGGGCTTTACTTATTATTTTTCTCTTTTAACTTTGGTGTACCATAATTGAACTATGTGAACTTTGATATCTCATGATTTCACTTTTTTACGCTTTGGTTTCCTATGAGTGAACTAAGTGAAATTTGGTGTTCTATGATTTTATTTTTTCACCCTTTGGTGTCCTCCCATAAACTTCAAAAAAGATTATTTCTCGGTAGTGATCACCTGTTGTGGGTGGGAACCTACCTACCTACCTCGCATAGAACATGTGTCTTGTTTTTTCGTAAAAAGTTTTTATTTTCGTAATTTAAACCTCTCTTTATGTTTTTTTTTTTTGTAAAACGCCACTCGCACCTAGCTTGTGCGCTGGAAGTCTAGAAGTCAGACTGCGAGAGGGTTGACTCGATAGGGGCGATCTACTCGTAAATTGTTTAAGTATTCATCAATTGGCTCAACGTTTTTAAAGTTAAAATAAATTAGATTTTATTTCTACGACGCTGCCTTTACTTTTTGATCGTTCCTTTGAGAAACTTTCTTATATGTAGTGAACTTTCTTTCGTATAAGTTATTTGAAAAACAATTGACGTGACCACTGGTAAGTTGGTTCTATCAGTATTTTTCGAGTTCTCCTCGGATGTGTAGATTAGGGGGATCTAAGAAGCTGTCGGAGTTTCCTCCAACACAGAGGAGTTGTTGGGCTTTTTGCACCTGCGCTTTAAGCTCGCCGAGCTACTCGAGTTTTCGTGTCATCAGAGGAAGGAGCTCCGTCAATGGCGCTCGTTTTCGTGGGGTGGGAGGTCTTTCCGCCAGGGAACACGAACCTTACATGTGGTGGAAGGTGCGTCGCGGACGCTATGGGTCCCAAGTTAAACTTAAGTTTTAAATGTAGACTTAAACCTTCTTAACTAACTACGTAAACCGTTCACTGGAGTGGCGAGCCCAGAGCCTCTTGGTACAGCTGGGACAACGCACCCTCTACAAGAGCTCTCTTTGCTTGGCCCTTGGAGACTTAAATTAACGTGGTTCTTTGTTCACTTATTCAAAACTTCTCAATTTCTATTAAAATTTCGAGCCGAGACTAAAGTTAAAAGAAGACTCTCAAAGCTAGAAGACCTCAAACAATGGAGTAAAGTCAAAGCAAACCTTCATAAATAGAGTTGATTCGTTTTGGTTGATTACGACACCTGGACCCCGGAAAGCTTCCGTCAGGTTCCTTCCTGAAGTAACAAAGCATTTTGTTTGCAGTCCCGGATTTTTACGACATTAACTTTGATAACTCCTATTTTATTATTACCTCCGACTTGAATTTCCTGATTAAACACTAAATAGGATCTTAATACTAACGAACCTTGAGCATACTTCTCCCGTACGTTCGGATATTTATAACTTATAAACTACTAAGCCACTAGGGTGTAAACTTGTTCATCAACTTTCAGTCATAGTATGTTCTATTTAAGTAGCGTGTTATCAAAACCTACTGCTTTCATATATCTTTGAATTGCTTCGTACCTTTTGAGCGTCGGTATTCGGTTTTCTTAGGGATGCATCTCGTTTAGGTACACATTTTTGAGTGGTCGTATATACTGGTCATTTGTACGTAACCTGTGTAAGACTACTACTTTATTCCTTTACAGCTGAATTTTCTCCGCCGTCGAAGGACACGAAAGTTAGAAAGAAGTAGACGGTGTCCGGCAGAAGACCTGTATATGACCGTCGCAAATCCTCCTCACCCCTATCGTGTTTAACCCTCGAGTAGTGGAAGACAAAGTTGTAATTTTAGATTTATTACACTGGTGTTTTAAAAGTTACCCATTGTCAAACTTCGAATTCGTTTATATCGTAATTAGAAAAGTTATTTGACTGTTTTATACTGCTTGTTTAATATATCGAGTTACAGAGGTCTACTCATGAACATAGATATATTACTGATTCCATTGTCCCATTCCTCTCAGTTTCTCTTATCTTTTCGGTGTAGAAATGTGTATCGTATAATCAAACCTAACCCACGTGTTTTATTACGATAATAAATGTTGACTAGTGATTTTTATATTTCAAGGTATCCTGCATGGTTCGTGTGTGTAAGGAGAAATAGTTCCCAGTAATGTTTAGAATTGGCTTTACTAGTAATTAGTACGCTTTTCGAGCTGTAGGTATCTTGTTGTTACGTAATAAGCTTCTAATTAACTTATCTTCGACGTAACCAGGAAGTGGAGAGATTAAACCCTTTCGAGATCATCTTATGACGACAAATTTCTCTGTATAAACGTATATTTCGTGCTTAAACTTCAAGTAGTTGCTTACGTGTCAACGTAGCTACGTACGTGGTTCTTCGATATGTTTACTTCTTTTTGTATGTCTAGCTTTGTGAGGTGTACGATTCTATACACATTTATTCGATTTTACGAGTGGAGATCGAAATCAGACTTGACTTAGTCTTGTCTGTTGAACATCGGCTAATTCGCATGCTAAAAGCGATCTTCCTTCGAGACAGTTGAGCGAAAGCGAACGAAGCAAGAACTGCTGCCTCATCACTTATAGTCTGCTTTCGAAGACTCCAGATGGCCGAGCCTATGACTTGTCTAGAAGAGAGAGCGTTCGCCAAAATAGCTTGTGATATTGTCACTTTACGTACGAAGGCAGCATGGCTTTCTGATCCTTGAGCATGAGGAAGTAGCTTACCAGGAAGTGTTTGAACCCGGTAGGCAATCAGTCCTTGCACGGGAAACGTCAGAACGGATCGAGCTGCACGGTAAACGAAGGCGACCCTGGGAGCTCCTACCGACAAAACCTACGAAGAAAGCTTAATAAGCAGCAGGCGCTGCGGAGTCAACTCTATACAAACTCCTTCAAGCCGCCCTAGAAGACGTGTGCGTCTTTCTAACAATACTTTTAGTAACTAAGCAAACATTTAGCTTAAAGTAGCAATTTTTTAGTAAACGAACAAATTCAAGACAACGTCATTTAACCGTACGTTTTGGCTCACAAGGTTTTTCATTGTCGAGCCTGTTCAAGAAATGGAAAATCTGAAAATCCGAGTTCACTAGAATCTCCGTGTTAATATTCACATAGTTCTACTAGGTTTGGTTAATTATTCATATGAACATTCATTGAAAAAATAAGTAAAATTTTAAAATAAAATGTTGATTTTCCATTTAATTTATTTCTTTGACTTTTTATGGTCAGTCGAGACGTTGAATAAATCCTTAAGGACTGTCTTTGACTGTTTTAACTAAAAAAAAAAAAAAGTTTTCTTGTTCCTCGAGTTTATTTTTATTCCCTTGATATAAGGTTACTTAACATCATTTAAATTCGGGGAATTCTTCGTTTTTATCGCTTCGGTAATTCTTCAATTTTGGCATCGTAGATTTGTTATTTGGGGGGGCGACAACGATCCTCTGGGATGTAACAAGGTCTGTAAAATCAAGGGTTCGCTCTTTTTGAAATGGTCCGCGACGCGCTTCAGCGGCTCTTCATGAAACTTCTTCACCCCGAAGGCGCAAAGGCTGCTCGTGAAGCGCGCCACGAAGAAGCGGCAGTAAAAAAAAACAAAAAAACAAAACAAAAAAAAAAAAAAACACCCACGCACACAACCTAATCATCACTTCTGACTTCTCACTTCCTCCTCTGCTGCTTCTCTTAAAAACCTACCGCTTAAACCCCCACCTTCAGCCTCCCTGCTCTGCTTCGCCCTCACTTCTGACCGCGCCGAAAACTCCTACCCCCCCGGCTCCCTCGCTCGACCGTCAGGCGCGCTGCTCACCAGCGCAGGCAGGCGTTTGGCTTCTGGGCAGGTGCCTCCCTGCCGACAGTCGCCCTAAAATAACCGCGGCCCTTATTTGGAAGGCAGCGACTGACACTGCACTCTTTAAATAACGCATCTGGCGTCACGTGTCTGGGTTCAGAGGGCATGTAGGGGCTTTTCCCCTTTGCCCTTATGGCATACGCACCTATATTAAATTATATTCTTGTAAATTAAGGTATGTTTTGTATGCCTTATTATTCATATAAAAATATTTAAATTTAAAATATATAAATAAAGACATTTTTAAATTATTTTAATTATAAACAGATAGGCTAATATATAATATATTTATATAAAGATATATCTCTCCCTCTTTCTTTCTCCCTAAAGTACATCCTATGTTCACCTCTCATCTCATAATNTTATTATGTAGGGGACGTCCTACCATAATGGCACCGGTGCTGTTGCCGTCGCTAGCCGCCCCCTCTGCGATGCCTCCTATGTCCTCAACAAGGACAACACTAATGCTGTCGCCTTCGCCGGCCGCCCCCTTTGTGATGCTTTTTGCGTTCTCAACAAGGACGACACTAACATCATCGCGTTTGCCAATCTATTACTTATATTTTTTTTAATAACTATTATATGTTTATGCTTAAATATAGTTAGAGAAAATATTGTTGTGTTATACTGACTAAGTATTTTTTTTAAATCTCTTTTGCAACCAATTTGGTGAGATATATTAGAAGGACTTCATATTAATTTTCTTTTATTATCTATTTAAGAAAAAGAATAAAGAAAATTATGAAAATGGTTAGAGTAGCACTTTTTCAAATCATAGCTCTTTCAAATCATATTATAAAGTTGGCTTGAAGTTGGATTTATTAGAGCTCTTATATCTAATGTGTTTCATATTACTTTTTTTTTTTGAGAGATAGGTTGCACGCTACCCGCTTCGTTTACTTCATTTAGAAATAAACTTAGCTGAAAATGTGAATCAACTAGGATTCGAACTTGGGCCTCGGGTACCAACCACCAAGTCCTTTGCCACTTGCTTTAGGGACGGTCGGCAATGTGTTTCATATTACTGTAACAAAGATATTTAGGATGAGTATTAGGTGAGAGTAAACTTGAACAAGGTTTATCGAGAAGTCATCATATATATATTTGTTTCCATGAATTTTAATATTTTGATAGTAGTTGATTTCTTTCTTCAAATACTATAGTGCTATTAGATGCTAGATATTTTCTACTGGATGAATAACGCATAATTTTCATCTTTACTAGTAATTGTCTTTCTTCTTCTTTTGTTTAAATTTTATAAGATATATGAATCTATTCTTACTAAGGGTTAAATCGCTAACTATGTGTTTTATGGTAAGCATATCTCAGCATCCAAAACCTATATTCCGATTATATAAATTGTTTCTTAATTATATGAAGTCATTCTTTCTTCTTTCTCACTCTTACTATACATATCTTTCTTTTTGCTTTTCCTTCCAATGTAAGCAGTAATATTTTCCATGATTTGTCCTGCAGTAAAGGAATGAAAGCTTTCAATTGTAGAAATTTCTTTCCAATTTTGTTGGAAAATAATTCATTAGATAAGCAGATTTAGAATTGAAAGGGAAAACCTAGATGACTAAAATACAAAGAAAATTTGCGGAATTGAATTAAATTTTTATGTTGCAAAAATTTAGGAAACAATTGGCCAATTATGTTGTAAACAGTACCAACTATAAATTCTCTTTAAATCTCAAAATTAGCTATTTATGTAGGTCCTTATAAAATCTAAATTTTCATTTATGCTCTTTAGAAACTTTCTTTTCGTTATGTACATATTTATTCTTTTAAATCACTTCTTAATAAAGGACTTCTAATACAAACCAATTTCTATAGATTAGATGTAGTGAGGTAAAGGTATTTGTTTTCTGAGTTTGCACCTTCGAAGGGTATATTTATGTACTAGAGGATATTGTTGGACATATATATAAAAGTTCTTACAAAGACATGACTTCTACATAGACATGCAGAAGAGAGCTGCTATCTCCACTCGAGCCAAGATACAACTTTTACCAAAAATTTATTGTGATCTTTTTATTCAAATAACAATTAAGATGAAGTAATGTCAGAAACAACAAATCTCTTTATGATAAATAGATCCATCGGACTAATGGCGTATACAATACTCGAATTATTGATGTAGATGCTCATCCTTCAACTACGAGTGTAATTGGAGCATTTGTTGACAAAAGAATAACCCTAAGATGATCATCTCATGGCTATTGAGAATAAATCAAATCAAGTGATTTGTTTAAATTCTTTACAAAAATTTATTTTCAAGTTATAATAAATAAAAAATTTTGTTACAATAATATCAACTCGTTGCATTACGCGAGATACTACAATAGTATATTTATTATAATCTTAATCTGCAAGTATATTGGCGCTACAATCTATTTTAATTTTTAGTAAATGAAAAAATGATAAAATAAGAGAAGAAAAGGTAGCCATTGGATTTGAATTGTTATAGGACCACAACCTAACGTGGGTTGCAGATCAGGCACAAATTTTTTTATTTTTATTTTTTATTTTTTATGGTGTGATTCTTAGCAATCACGAAAAAGAGAATTCTAACGGATAAGTACCGAAAGTTAATGGAAGGATATTTTTGTAAGGTATTGAAAGTCTAGAAGGATATATGTACAATTTTAAAATTTAAAGCTATTTATAAACTTTTAAGGAGTTGTCTTATTTATCTCTAAAATTTGAAGTATCCTGTGGATTATATAGACATAGATAAAATTTATCCGTAAATTTTGGATAGTCTACATCTTTATCCATATCAGCCCAAGAGCGTGCGGATGGATAAGCAGGTTACTGGTATATTGTTCCTTTTTTTGTTGCTCCTATATTTTTTAAATAATTATTAAAAATTATAATATAACATGTTATTTGAAATATCACAACATACAATAAATAACGCATAGTTAGTTAATTCGAATTGGGAAAAAATTCAGTACAAGTATAATACGAATAAAATTCGTATTCTAATGTTTAAATTCGTTGAAAAATACGGCTTAAAAAATAGGTTTGCGAATTATTCAGATACGCGGTTTATACGAAAATTATATGTTCATCAATTAAAAATTCGGGGTTAAAATTCGACTTGTAAATCAAATTTTTTTTTCTAAATTTATGTTACTAGCATAAACAGTTATAATTTTTAAGAATATAAAAATAGAGAGCTACAAAATAAAGTAGATTAGATAAAAAAATAATAGCAAACTATATTATATACCACGATATATAAACAATCAAGCAATAAAGAGATTAAGATAGTCTATAATTTGTCTGCGACCACAAATGACTTATCTCGCACGGTTAATCTATTTTGATTTTCCATAGGATGGTATTCATGATTCGGATCAATATTTCAATATATATAAATAGGTTTCAAGTATTGTAGATTCATGGCTTCCAATAAATGTAAGCATTTACTGTTAATTACCCCTATTAAATATTAGGGCACCTTCGATTAAGCGACCTCTGAAATGCTGAATGAGAAATAAACTGGAATTGAACAAAAAAGGATTTTATAATATAGTTTATCATTCAATTACATAGCTTTAACCACAGGCATACCCCCAGTATACATAAATAGAGCATAAAAAGAGAGAGTGCTTAATTTAACGATACGACGGTCAGTTGAACTTAATTTTGATTGAACCTTAGTTATATATTCCAAGACGCCCAAAGTATATGATTAAGTTGATTTGGTTGGGTTCTATATGTTTCGGAGCTCAACGTTGTTCATCCTAAGATGAAAGATTGATTAAATTTCATGTATATATTGGGATTTAATCAGATTTAATTGAAATTAAACTCTAATTAGATGCATTAGAGTTCGATTTGGTTAATTGAACTCTAAATGTATGTGTTAAAGTCCAATGAAATTTGACTTGGTATTTAGTTTAAGCCTTCATCCTAAATATATGTGTTGGGATGAGCTCGAATATTTTAAGTCAAACTCAAATTTTATATCTTACGGTGCGTTTGGTTCGAGTTATCCTGGCAGGATTACAGGTAATCCTGCCAGGATAACTGTGTTTGGTTAATCCGCTATGTAATCTAGTCGTTAATGTAGCATTACAAATCGAGCAGGATTACATCGAAAATATTAACGGGAGGGGGGTCGTGTATCTTGCATTACTGAAACCCGTTAATAATACATATTATGTAAAATGGCAATTTTACCCTCCAACAACCCCAAATCTAATTAACAGCATTATTTTCATCTCTCTCTCGTCTTCCTCCCTCTCTCTCGCACGTCGCTTTCTCTCGCTCTCTCTCTCTACCTCTCTCTCTCTCTCTCTCTCCCTCTTTCTCTCTCTCTCTCTCTCGCACGAACACCTATCATCTTCTATTGCGTCGTCCTTCCAAGTAATCATCATGATCTCCTTCCCTCCATTCGTCATTTTCGCAAAAAATAATATTCAAATGACCACAACAAAGGCAATTTTGGAAAAAACTATACTTTTATGTCAGGATTACTAAATTTTATAAACTGAACCAAACGTATTAATGCTATAAACACTGTAATCTAGTATTATATTACTGCATTAAACCAAACGCGCTAATGCAGCATCAGTAGTAATCTTACGCCGAAATCTAAGATACCTGGATATGTCGAGATACTTTGTAATATTACATAACTCGAACCAAACGGGCCCTTAGAGTCAAGTGAAACTAAGCCCTAAACGTATACATAAGAGCTTAGTTATATTTACTTTGGGTTCGTCATAAGGTGAAGTATTGACTAATCCTTAATTATATATTAAGATTAATCAAAATTAAACTCTAAGTATATGTGTTAGAGTCTAATTAGTTGGATTTAATTAGGTAAAACCTAATTTACTATTTTTACCTTAGTCACATATACTAAGATAAAAAAAAGATGGTATGTTCAATTCTAAACATATATTTTAGAATCCGATTAAGTTTGAATATTATAGCAATATGATTCTAGTTTAATGTGCTAGAGGATTGGGTAAAAAAATTTTGTCCCTAACTACTTAATATAGAAAAGATATAGGGATTGATATATAAAAAGGTTGAAAGGAATTTGGATCGTGTTTCAAATAATTTGAATTAGGTTCAATTGGAATTTGATATGGACTTGAGTTTAGGCTTTAGTGTTGGTCGATATGGTTTGGTTTCGTACTCAGGTTGTACCTGGCCCATGTGGCTTAGGTTCAAGATTGGATTTGACTTGGTAAGCATGATTTCAAGTTTTGGTTTGGGTTAGATTTTCGGATTTAGTTCTAGTCTATATGAGGAGATCCATGTAGTTCTTTAAGTCTCATGAAGATCTAAATTGGCCTTGACTAATTCTTAGTTCAGGCTTGATCTAGTTTGGGCACTTTTTTTTTATTATGGTCTAGTTTGGGTTAGGTTTGTATTCAAACCTGGGCCTGGGCTCGGTGTGGATTCATGTAATTTAAGTTAAGGTTTAATTTTGCCGTGGATTCAAGCACAGGCTAAATTCACGCTCATATAGTATGGATTTAGGCATGGACTAGTTCAGGTCCATATAGTATGGATTCAGGTTGAAGCCTGAATTGTATCAAGTTCTCTGGATGTGGACTCAGGCTCAATTTAGGTCTGTATGGCTTAGGTTCACGTTTCTTTGGGCAAGCTATAGAATTGGTCCCAAATTCAAGTTTGGGCTAAACTTGGTCTAAGTTTAAATTTGAGGTGAGTATGGGTTTGAAGTGAGCTTTTGCCCATACGAAATTTTTTATTTTGAGGTGGTTGGTTTTGGATTTAGGTCCAGAATGTTAGGGCTAAGCGTTAGATTTATCTGGGACATGTTTGAGATTAAAATTTTAATTTCGAAAATTTAAACTTCAAATTAGATATCTAATTTAGAATCGTTGGGCTTAGATTAAATTCAATGCCTTTTAAAATTCCCAATGCACTCTTTAATTCTCAAATTCCCAATCCAGAATAATAAAAAATCAACTCACACAAATTAATTATAATCACTTGATTTAATTTGGCCCATAAAGCGTCCAAATATTGAATATGATTAAGTCTCAATTTGATCTAATTTGGCCAAATCGAGGGGTTCGACTCTTGATAGAATCAAACATTCCGTTGTTCTTTCAATAAAGGGACGATCAAAAGAGTAATAATCGGTAATTCGATGATTTCTTTTGCCTCCCAATATAAGAGAATTAAGAGAGCATTTTTTTTTTTCTCCTTTACCTCCTTTGAAGGTATAAGACAACAAAAATTGATAATCCTTCTTTGCCTCCTTTATATTCATGGGACTACTAAAATGGAAAAATTCCTTCCTTGCCTTCCTTTTAATAACAAAGCTCTCTCTTTCCTAATGGGAGGAGTAAGTTCCCTTTCTCTTTCTGTGACATATATACATATTTTTTATAGAGAGAAGAGCACCGCTCTCTCTCTATATGCAGGTTAGATTTCGCCGTCGAAAAATGCATCTTGGGCATTTCATCGAACAGTTGGTGGGCGTGGTGCGTTGCGCAACACTAGTTTCGCGACTATGTTGGAGTCGCAGCAGAGTTGTGGTTCGGCAGTGTCGATAGTGATAAGTCGAGGCGCAGCAGCGTTGGAGATGGGGTTGGAAGGCATGCGAGTTTATGACGAGGGCGTTGGATCCGGTCACCCCAGTGATGGGGACGTTGAGCTCAACCATCTTCGCCTTGCTCGCACGATTTCTAAATACAGTAGATTATTCACGGTATTCTTCAAAATATTAAAATTATTTTCAGAATTTAATACTATATACATTTCAGAGTTTAGATGTAGAAAATATATAAGCTACATAAAAGCGGTGAATGGTTGGTTTACCGCTTTTAGAAAGTAGGGAATGTCCGCTTTCTAAAAGTGGTAGACAATTCACAGTTCATATCTAGTTTTATAAATAAATATTTGGATATCTATTTTTACAATAAAAAAAATTCCATAAGCTTAGTAGTCTAAAAAGCCCTATTTTAAATTGTCCCTTTATAGTAACTTAGTGAAAATTGTTAATAATCATGGTATAGCTGTAAATAATATTGTTTAAGGTCTATCCTAGATATCAAAATTTTTGACAGGTCTAGGCCTACTTTACAACTTATTACCTTGAATAAACAATATTTTTATAACACGTTAAAGATTATTCTGGCTATTTCTTACTATATCGATCTTTTTTGGTAATATAGTATCGGAACTAGCTCGCCAAATAATTTATAGTCCCGTAGTAAGGTGTCTTGCAATCTATTTTGAGATTTGGAGTTTGGAGCCTCTCTATGTGTGTCAAAATAAGAATAAAACAATGAAACTAAAAAAAAAAAAAGAAAAAAAAAAAGAGATTCTAAGCTTCTTTAGCTGCATAAGACTCTTAAGTACAAATTCTCACATCTACTAGTCTTTCTGAGTTCAGGTCTATGTAGATCGAATGACAATCAAAGAGAGGAGGTAAATTAGTCTTCCAAGAGAAAAGGTAAGTTAATTATATCTACAAAAGTCAATTAAGATACGACGAGAAAAGTGTAAAAGAAATGCAAACTCAATGAGCACAGATTTAATGTTTTGAGGTTCGATCTTCTTTTCTTTTAAGTCCCCGTCGATTCGCAATACCTGAGAAGTTCGATTTTCATTATCTGATACTTTTGTTACTCCAGTACAATGTTTTTTTGTCTATTTTATAGATAAGTATCAATGTTTTACTCTACTTGTCTTTTTCTCCTTAAAAGAGAAGCTTTCCGGTAAACAAGATTTCAGCTCTTTCGATACAACAGAATAAAAAATCGCTCTGTTGGAAGCCGAATTTCCCGACCTTTGACCCAGTCAAAGATTCTCCTAGGAAAGCGCGCCGGGGTGAGGAACGGTTGCGAATAGTGACCCTCGAAGTTTGCGCCCTTCGACAGATCAAGCGATTCGGCTGACGAGGGATCGAGCCAGCCGGGTTCGAAAACCACTACTATAGAATCGATTCGGCTGGAGGAGCCGAATGTATGAACTGTGCAGGGATCAATGTCGGCAGAAGAGCCGAATGGAAAAAGTACACAGTAACTGGTCGGCTGAAAGAGTCGAATAAATGAAATACACAATGACTGGTCGGCTGAAAGAGCCGAATGCCTTTATATAATAATAAAAAGAGTGTGCCCGAAGGGCATACAGACTCAGAAATATAGTTTACAACAGAGTGATGCCCGTGGGGCAGATAGACTTTGCAAATGTAGTTTACAACGGAGTGATACCCGTGGGGCAGACAGACTCTAGGGTTATACTTAGCGAACTACTCCTAGGAAAGCAGTAAATGCGGAAAAGAAAAAGATTATATTTAGACTATTCCTAGAAAAGCGATAAAATGCAGAGGAAATAAGGGTGATCTTTTGTGCGCAGGGGTAAAGACCTCTATTGCAGGCTTCAAAGTTACTATTTATAGCTCACATTATTAGTTGGTTGAAAGAAGTTGGGGGGAGTGGCTGTAACCATGATCGTGGAAGTTATACTAACTCCTCATGGAAGTTACGCTAGCTCCTCATGGAAGTTACGCGCCAATTTTCAACCGTTCCCGCCTTTTTGTCATTCAGACGCCTTATTGCCGACTCCTAGTGTACCACGTGTCATTATTGGCTCATACGTGGGTTAGGTCGGCTCAATTTTTGTATCAACACGCTCTAAAAATAACTTAAGCTTAGAAAGAGAGTAGAGGACTCAAAGAAATATATTCAAGCTCAATAATGTCCCATTTTAAGCCGCAAGCCTATCTTTTTATAGCCATAATAAAAAGGTATAGTCGTTATACTGTTGGGATCCTAATACTAAATGTTGAGAATCCACAACCCATTTTGATACTGATTGCTATAAATTCGATATTTGCTTTGGTGCCGATTGTTAGAATTTTGTGATGAAAGCGTTAAATCAAAATTTTACCATGCAGTCGTCATCTTAGCAAAACCTTATGCAACTGCAAAGGAGAGAAAAACAAAATAAAAAATATAGGTGAAACAAGGGTCATTAACTAAACAAACTAAGAAAAAAATTACACCTAATTCTCTTTTACACAGACCGACCATCCCTAGAGTAAGTGACAAAGGAGTTGGTGGTTGGTACTAGAGACCCAAGTTCGAATCCTAGTTGATTCACATTTCTTGCTAAGTTTATTTCTAAATGAAATAAACGAAGCGGGTAGCGTGCTACCTATCTTTCAAAAAAAAAAAAAAATCTCTTTTACACAGAGCAGTTTCAACCAAAGGTAGACTGCTGGGTATGGCCCAGCACCACCTGCAGCCGTGCCTGGTCGGGACGGCCCACGGGCCACCCAGCCCGTTTGACAACCCTGCATCAAGTGTACTTACACCAATTTGGTTTTTGTGTGCCCTTTCATATCCTTCATCTTGAACTCCACTCATAAGATTACTAGTTTTACAATATAGCCAGAAACAAAAGAATCAACTTGGTCAAATTGACCCAATGAAGTACAGATAGTTTGCCTTGAACTTGAGCTCTTGAATCTTCTTCTATCTTCACCATGTGGCCTCAAACTTGAGTTCTACAAAGATTAGTACTATTAAAATCAAACTCAATTGAAGCAATTAGTAATTAAAATTATCATTATTTGTGATGATCAAAGTACAATAATTAAGGCTACTAGGCCAACTAGTCTCATATCCGTCATTAATGATATCACGCCCCGAGTTACAAGAGAAGTCCAGATTACGTTAACAAATCCGTCGTATACATCAGGATACACCTTATGCATATGAAGTGTCAGTAAAATCTGTCTAAAGAAGTTTTCTCAAATCTAATAACAACAGTTATCAGAGCAGAATAACAATTATATACTACAGCAACACTGTAAATATAAAATCATCACTACTCAAATCTTCAAAATATTACAACATCTTCGACCACTCCAAACCTCAAAACATTGTACAGTCTACTATATACAATGATAGGTGGTCCAGCTATGCACACAAGAAGGGTAGGAGATGGTAGCTATTCGTAATCCTTTTTTCTCGCTCAGTCGCTAGTGTTGAAGACTCTGAAATAAAAATAATAATAAAAAGGTTGTGAGAACCATAATCAATAGTCTAGTGAGTATGGTTAACAATGTCGATGGTCTATAAGAGGTAGAAATAGTAAATAACTGAGCAGTATGATCGAATAGCTAATAATACGAATAATTGCTGAAAATAACTACTGCTATCATTTCTCTATAATATAACTGAAAATTGTAAATCATATATCTCACACATCAACTAAATAGTGAACAAAATAATGTAATAATATCCAATCATGATGGCTAACTCAGTAGTTAGATCTCACCTGCGCCGCCTCATGTCCAGCACCTATCAATAGTGGTTCGCTACCACGCAGGCTACTGTCTGGCCCATGCCATAATAATATATCATAATCTAATCTCCGAAGTGGCATTCACAGGGCGTTAACCTAACCGAGTATAGTATTACTATCAAACTCAATATCGCATATAGACTGTAGCCAAATGTGATGATCAAACAGAACAAAATAATACCGTCATAGCGTCCCATATATAGTAATGACCTTACACTATCTACCACTGTCTACTAGCCTCCAAAGCTATATCATATAATATTAACAGTGAAAAATATGCATGTTTCAATATACTCTACAAGAAGGTGTCAAAATACGACTACCATCTCAAGTATATCAATAAATCATGTGGCATATTAAATAATATAGTATGAATATAGGAGTTAGTCCGCCAAATTTTGGCATGTTATCCCAAAAGGAGGTGGGAGAAGAAAAAGAAGAAGCACGACACCAACCCAAAAACTCTTATATAATCAACTCTATAAATACTCTCTGTTAGTTAATTCGTGAATTATTCGCGAATTATTAAAAATCCGAATACAACAGACCGTATGTGAATTTTTTTCAAAAAAATAATAATAAAACGTGAATTTTTTGGGCTAGCCAAATTATTCATGAATTATTCACGAATTTAGTAGCATAAATTTAGAAAAAAAAAAAGTTTAATTTAATAGTCGAATTTTTTATTACGAACTTCTAATTGATGAACATATAATTTACATATAAATCGCGTATCCGAATAATTGATGAATCTGTTTTTAAGCTATATTTTTAACGAATTTATTAATTAGGATACGAATTTTAGTTGTATTATATTCGTACTGAATTTTTACTGAATCCGAATTAACTAACTATATAAATACTATGTGCATAAAATATTACGCAGATCAGTCCTCAATCTCCTCCAAAAATCACCCTCTCTCTCTCTCTCTCAGTAGAAAAGAAAAGAAATGAAAAAAAAAAAAGAGAGAGAAAAAGCACCTCAGCCAACCTGTACATATAATTTCAGCCAAATACCCACTTTCGGATGGCCGAAATTCAATTCGTGTATCTAAAATCCTGTCTCTTTCACATCACTCACCAATTCATTTTCGAGCTCAGATTCGGGCACTCAAAAATGAGCTCGGATTTTCTGAATGCACTTTTGGGCATTCGAAATAAGGATTCAAAAGTATTTCGGCCGCTACAGTAGCTTTCGGACTACTGCAGTAACTTCAGGGCGCCTAGTTTCTACATCCAGAAATCCACTAGCAGTCCAAATTCATCCGAAATCTAATGTGTGATCTCGTTTTCGCGTCGAAACAGATCGAAATCACTCCAATATGCTATAGAGATGTCTGTCATTAATTAATACTGCAATTTTACCTATTTGTTATCGCAAATGACAAAATGCTCTTACTATTTTTTTTTTGTTGTTGTTATCTGGATCTTTTCTTTTAGGGCTTGTTTGGTTCATCCATTTTTGGTATGGAATGGAAATCGGTTTGATCAAATCCGGTTAATTTTGTTTGGTTCGCATGAATCGGTTTGAGATTCCTATTCCGGACTGGAATGGGAATGGCCCATTAGTCTTCAACTTGATTCCGGTCTTCTAGCTTGGATTGAGATTTCATTCCGGAAGCCCACTAAGTTCTTGAAACCCATGTGACCATCTCACCCTCATTCTCTTCACCCCTTTCTCATCAAAAAAAAAAACTTATCTTCTCTCAAAACCTTATCCTTAACCCACATCAATAAAAGTTTTTAAAAATAAATTTGATATTTTTTTTGGAAAACTTATTAGAGAATAGTATTATATTTTTCATAAATTTTAAATAATATAAATTTATATTTGAGAGTAAAATTAGTATTATAGTATCCTATAATTTTTTTAGTTTATACGAACCAAACAATGAAATGTGAATAACTCATTCCTATTTCCAATCCATAAATAAACCAAACGTCTTGGGAGAGTGGGCCATTTTAATTACCATTCCAATTCTATTCTTGAACCAAACAAGCCCTTACTGCTTATGGATGTTGAGACTTCTCCTAAACTGTTGTTTCCCAGCGGTCGAATTTATTTGGCAAACAAAATAGTAGCAACGCTATCGTTATCGATTTTAATGACCTTGGCTCATTGTTTCAGACAAAAAAGGGGTTGGTTTAAAAGGGGGATTCCCAATGCATGTGGGCCCCTCCTTGATTCAAGAGTTTTAGCTGATTAGATCCATAGAATTTGCAAATATATAATTTACCAAAAACCATATTTAACCTTAATTCCTATCAATTCAAATCTACAATTCTGATATAGAATTTAAAGAATCCGATCTCCTAATTTAGAAGGCTATTTAATTTTAACTATTTATTGTTCCCGGCAAATTGTTTAGTTAACAAAATAATTTTAAAAAATATAAGATTTAGTTTTCCAAATATTTAAATAATTTATATTATGTTTACCTACATTGAACACCAAATCGATCTTTTATTATAAAAAATATATGCAACTTAAAAGGGAATAAAAATTTTATGGACAACTAATTAGTTTGGGGACTATGTGGATCGGCGTCACGTGGCCGATCTGACGGCCACGTTTTTCAGTTGCTTTTTCTCTCTCTCTCTCTCTCTAAAAACGCAGTTTTTTTTTTCTTTCCATCCGTGGCCCGTTTGGTTCAAGTTATATAATATTACAGAGTATTTTGATATATCCAGATATTTTGAATTTCTAAAAGAGATTACTACTTATACTGCATTAGCGTGTTTGGTTTAATACAGTAATATAATACTGGATTACAGTGATTATACCATTAATATATTTGGTTCTGTCTAAAAAATTCAGTAATCTAGACAATAAAGTACAGTATATTTCAAAATTATCCTTAACCGTATTTTATAAAAAAATTTTTTACTATTTACAAATAATATTTTGTAAATTAATATTATGTACTGGGTAAACGCACCCTAAAAGGAATCGGTGTCCTTAACCAAACGCACCCTAAAAAGAATCGGTGCTATTAATAGTCCAAGAGGTCAACTCAAAATTAATATTATGTACCGGGCAATTCTTGGACTTTAGTTCTCCTCGTCTACCCTTATATAATTTTATTACTTAACGCATGAAGCATGATTAACCTGGATAATTAACTTAATCCAGCATGTTTAACTATTTATTAATATTTTAACCCTCGGTTTAGCTTATAAATCAAACAACTCTCTGTGGAGCCTAAGCTTGAGCTGGCTCGCTATTGTTATAAGCCGCAGAGCTTGTTTGATTCTGCTATAGATTATAACTAACGACGTACCCGTACTTTGTCGCGGTATGATAGATATGTTCATAATTATATTTATAAAATATAGTATATATATTTTTATTAAATATATATATTAAAGAGTTGAGCTAGAATACTATCGGTAGTAAACGAGCTGTTTTACTACCGATTTGTTTTCGATGATAGAGCTTCCAAATTGACGATTGGCTCCGTTAAATATGATCAAAACCATTTAAACTACCTAGAAATTAAATTTCACGCACTTTCGATATTGTTCTTTTATCCATCAAGTGAACAGAAAAATAAATGGCTGAAAATGAATACTCTTTAAAAAATGATGATAGGAGTCTTGTAATCAAGATCAAGAGTATAGATCTTGTTTTAAATAGTTTAAAGAATTTTCTAATAAAAAATTCAATTGTTGTGGATATCTTTACGCTTAAACAAAAAACCCTCTTAATCGACCATTAAATTACACAAAAATTTGAAACCCTTGAATCATTATGGTCAAATGAATGTCGAAAAGATTTGAAAATTTGATTTCTAAACACTCATGGTATAGATCATCGTTTCAAACGGAAGCCAATCGTCAATTTGGAAGTTCTAGTTATCGAAAACAAATCGGTAGAAAACGTGCTCGTTTACTACCGATAGTATTTCTAGCTCGAGACCTATATTAAATATATATTTGTATCAAATATCCTATTTCAAAATATAAAAGTTTGTAACTTTAAAAAAAAATACTTTCGAATGGTCAAAAGTTGGAAATTAGAAGAATCAAACAATCTCAAACTTCTACTCTTTCGAATTCTACTCAAATCTCAGAAAAATACAAATTATTGTAGAATATAATATGTAAATATCTACCTTCTAGATTTTTTATTAAGTAAATCTTCAAAACACCATTATCTGATTTCGCACTTTTTCACTTTAGTATGAGGGTTTAAAGTGTATGCAATTTAGTGTTCTGTGATTTTAATTTTTATTTTTTTCGTCATTCTTTTTTTTAATATTGTTTTTTAAATTAATACAAAAAAATTCAAAGCCTTTACTGTAGTTTTATCGAAAGCACCTTTAGTATCCTTATTTAATCTTTGTCACTGACATAACGAAAAATTAATGAAAGCGATATAAAAAAAGATAAAAATAAAACCAAATATTTTAAAGCCAACGATGATACTAAAAGAACGTGTGAAACCATAAAGGGTGGTGATTTGAAAGTTTTTTCTTATTTATTTGAGCTACTTTAGTTTCGAAAATTAAATTCTTTCGTATTTTGCTAATAGGTAGACGGGATTTGGTTGCTATTTGTGTAAGTGAACTCTAATTTAATTTTTCTACCCCTCTCTACGTTGTCTATTTTTCGGTGCTCTCTTCTTCCGCAACGCGTGCGCACTGCATTTTTTTTTTTTTGTCCTTTTCCGCACGAGCGCACACGTTTCTCTCGATCCCTTTGTCCACCGACATCCATCGGTCAGGCGGATTTCGTGCACCGTCGAGAATATTATTTATCTTTGTTTCCCTTGCCAAGATTCTTATTATAATAAAATTAAGTTACATAGACACATTTTAAAGATATTTTTATATAAATATCTTATTTATATTATTTTTTTAAAAAAAAATTTACTAAAACCTAAATATAAAGTCCAATTCAATTAGAAATAAAAGTTTCTCTTCTCAACCAATCCTATCTGGACCACTTGGTCCGATTACAAATAGAAAAGGAAAAAAAAAAAAAAAGCATTGATCATAATCTCCCCTTCTCCTCCTCTATCGCTGCAGCCGACGAGGTAGGGTTTCGAAGGCTGAAGTTCGGCTGCGAGAATCTTGTAGGGATCGTAGAGGATTACGATTGCCACATATCCCTTCGCCACAGGTCGCTGGAGGAGTTGGTGCCAAGTATCAAGACGACCCTACATATAGTGACTCAACATATAACAATATTTTTAAAAAATGTCGATAATTTAGCCAGCAACACTTTTTTGATCTGTACTGTTACTTGAAAGTGTCGCTATATATCGTTTTTGTTGTAGTGGATCTGATGGTTAATTTTTTATGCATTCTCAACAGTAAAATTTATTTTCGAGGTAAGTGATAGGATATTTGTTAGTTTTTTAAAGTAATATAGAAAAATATTCCGAGAAAGAAGGATTAACCGTGTTATTAGCACTTCTGAGAAAAGCGCTTCGACTTTGACTGACAGGTTCATCTATTTTTTTTTTTTTCGAATTTTGAAAATATATTTTGTAAATTAGTGCATGAATAAATATTTTAAATTATGATATCTTTTGGTACTTAGGTATGCTAATATTGGTCATATCAATTTGTATTTTGTTAAAAAGCTAATTTTGAATTTTGCTATTTTTAAGAAAGAAAAGCACTTTGTTATCCTATAACCTTTCAATTTGATATCAATTTAAAAAGTCTGGGAATCTCAATTTTTGAAATTTTGTGAAATAAAAACCAATCGCTTAAACTGCAGTATTGTATGAAAGTTTTATCTCAGAGCATTTTGTTATTTACTTATATGCTTAATCCAAGTAATTTGGTGTATAGTTGCTTATCTAGATCTTGTGACCATTCTGTTAGACGGAGGCAGAACCGAGTGAATGTTGGCCGTAGTTTGTTGTTCGAGTGTTTTTTTTTTTATTATTTTGTCTTTATATATTAGGTAAATATTAAGTGGGTTTTCGTAGATTATTCTCATGTTTTATTCATTTTTGTCTTTTTTTTTCTGTACCGTATAATTTAATGAATTTTTTTGTTACTATTATTTTGTCTGATTGTTTGTTAGGTTCTGTAGTCTTGCATATTTATTGTCTTAGTAGGCATGCGACATTTATTATGCCTCAGATTTAACGCAAAATAATATATATTTTTTTAACTAAATATTTTACTAAGGTTTCGGATTTGGGATAGAATAGAGTCTGCGTTACGCGCAATAAAAAAATGTGATTGAAAAATATTCTTTTTGTGTTCGTAATGAAAAACATGTCATGTACATTATACTCTCATTTGATCACAATATAAAAAGGCTCATTGGGTGCTAAAGGCTATATCTAATTCCATTAGGCCAAGGGGAGCTGGAAAAAAAAAATATATAAAAAAACTTCTGTCTTTCAGTGAAATCATAAAAATAATAATTTAATTGAAGCACTTCAATATATCCAACGTGATATTTTTTATTTTTTTACAAAAAAACAAATAAAATAGGTTTTCTGTTATACTTTTTTTACCGTACATAACGTGTTTTTCCATAATTATAAACAAAGTCCTAAAAAGTCTATAATCCTGCTGGAAAGTTGAAATAAATGTTATTATATGCTGTTTTTCACAAATTCCTTTGCGATGGATAATATTAGGCTGTCTTAGTATTAGATAGGTTTTAACATTTTTTCACAACTGATTGTCCTAGCGCAAGCGGTAAAGAATTTGGTGATTGGTATATGAGGTTTTAAGTTCGAATTCTAGTTGATTCATATTTCTAACTAAGTTTATTTTTAAATAAAATAAATAAAGTGGGTATAATGCTATCTATCTCTTAAAAAAAAAATATTTTCTGACAACCAGTAAGCACGGATGTTTGATTGTACGTAAAATTAAAAAAATAGGTTTCTATAAAATAATTTTGGTGAAAAAAATGTCTTATTTTTGTTGTAAACTAGTTTTTCATCAACATTTGTTTGATTGACAAAAAAAAATTACATTTATTCCGTTCAATAGAAAAAACTGAAAATAATTTTATGCAGCGTAAGTATTTATTTTCCTAAAACACTCTATTTTTTTCAAATCTATAAAATTAGTTGTTTCAATTTTTTTTTACCACTAAACAAACACATAAAAAGTAATTTGTAAGTCACAAAAAGTAATTTTCGGTATATTTTACAGCCAATCAAAGACAGCCTAAAGGGCTTTTTTTGCATTTGGTCCCCTCAAAAAAAATTATTTTCATAAATAATCCCACCAAATTTATAATTATAATTTTGGCTCTATCCCTGCTACGTAGGCACCTCGTAAGTGTCACGCGAGTAACGACGGAGGTGCTGAAATAAATTGAATATGGTAATTCATTCATTGTATTTAAACACGATAAACGGGAATATAAGTATAGAACACGGTAAACCATTCACCGTGTTCAAAATACGGTGAATAATTCACCGTGTTCAACTTAAGACCCTTTTTCAGCCAGCTTGTATGGCGCTGATATGGCGTCTGCGTGATAGAAATAAAACAAAAATTATAATTATAAATTTGATGGAGCTTTTGTATTTTTTTTTTTTTTTTGAAGGGATCAAATGCAAAAAAAAGCCCCAGTCTAAATTGAAAAGATTGTGGAATCTAAACCAGCTTAGCCGAGCCGAGCCGAGCCGAGCCGGCGGCGGCGGGGGCTGACGCGTCGCCAGCGCGGATAATTGCTCGCAGTGCAAGCTACTGACTACCGACCACGTTGTTTCTTTTTCTTGACTTGCTTTTCAAAGTGTACAATGCAAACAACTTCAATAACAATAATTTATGAACCACCACCAGAGAGGAGCCTAAAAAATTAAAATAAAAAAATAAAAAAAAATAAAAAAAAAAAGGGGAGCAAAAGTGAATGAAAAGGAAACGAGTGAGTGTGAGGAGTAAAAGGCAGTAATGATTATAATAATCACAACTTATTGTTGGCCGATACGCCCTCTTTATTACATTCTTGATTCGCCCCAATTAATTAATTAATTTATTAAATTAATTTATTGGCTCTTTGGTGAGGTGTCTACATTGTACTACTAGTCCCCCCACTTTACATAATTTATCCTTGTGTAAACTTAGAAGTTTACTCCCTTGTTTTAGCATAAGTATTCTTCTATATTTAATTTTAAAAAAAACTTCAAATACTATCTATGTGGTTCCGTACTTTTTTATTTTACTATTTTATGATTTAAAATGTATCAGTTTGGTACCCAGTGGTTTCATTTTTCCTTTTTTATTATTAATTTCATTAATTTTTTTTCGTTAAATCAATGACAAAGTTAAACCTAAAGAATATTAAAGTGAATATTCAATAAACCTAGATAGGGTATCCGGAGTTTTTTTTGTATATAATTTAACAAAATATTAACGAATAAACCGACGAAAAAATAAAAATAAAACCACAGGATACTAACTTGATACACTTTAAATCAGAGGGTACTAAAATGAAAAAATGCTAAACTACATGGGTGTTATTTGAAGTTTACCCTTAATTTTATTATACTGGAAGGACTTATTGTTAAACAAAATAGTATAATAATAATATTTTATTTTTCAAAGCACAAAATAATATAATATCACATTTTATAATAATCCTTTACATTTTACAATTTTGTACCATAGTTTAGTATGAAAAAATAAAAATAACTTTTGAACTGTAAAAATAACTGAACCACAAAAAAGCAAATTAAAATTTAGAAAAAAACTTTAAATACCACCCCTATAATTTCATACTTTTTCACTTTATTATGCTGTGATTTAAAGTGTACCACTTTCGTACTCTGTAGTTTTTTTTTTTTTTTTTTACTTTTTGCTATTTCCTCCATTATTTTCCCTTTTATTAAATCAGTGACAAAATTAAACCTAAAAGGTACTAAAGTTAATATTTGATAAACTATAAGTGGGATATCTGAAGTTCTTTGTATTATAATTTAACTAAAAGTTAACGGAGGGACTGACGAAAAGGGAAAAGTAAAATCACAAGATACTAAATTAATACACTTTAAATCACAGAGCACTAAAATAAAAAAAAAATAAAAAATCACAGGAATGATATTTGAAGTTCATCTTAAAATTTTGTTAAATTATATACCAAAAACTTCAGATACCTATCCTAGATTTATCGAATATTCACTTTAGTACTCTTTAATTTTAACTTTGTCACTGATTTAACGAAAAAAATTAGTGGAATCGACAATAAAAAGATAAAAATAAAACTAGTGGGTACTAAATTAATACACTTTAAATTATATAGTACTAAAATAAAAAAAAATGTGAAATTATAGGATGATATTTAAAGTTTTTTCTAAAATTTATACTGAATTATTTCTGTGCCCACGAATCGGGTTGTCCCCAACAAGCTCGCTGGTATCACTACTTTTCTTTAAAAAATTCAGAGTCTTCTTAAAAAGTGTTGAACATAAAAAAAAAACTGAAAGGACTGAAATGAAACGTTGTTAAAAGTGTAGGGACTGATGGCGCAATTTACTGGCGTTGCCTCCT